>NC_086446.1:682538311-682838311 GCF_028390025.1 Pseudophryne corroboree
ACAGGTCGTTCCTTTCCTGCCTTTCCAGCAAACGCACACACCTCTTTCAGCCAGTCTGGACTCAAAATGATGCCCAACAACAACGGGTCAAAAAGACAAAGTACAGGATAATAATAAGTCATGCATTTAGGAATTAGTTTATAAGTAGAAAATGTTGTTAGTTTGCTTGTAATTTCAAATTCAGTTTGCTTTGGATAGAAGTCTGGAATTCAATGGAGACAGGAAGGAGACACAAAATGAGACTCCACAGTGCAGTTTTCAGGTGTTTTTTTTTTTTTTTTTAAATCAATTGTAGCATTTTTGTGATCAAGCAATTATTGCATACAATTTTGTGACAACATAACTCTGGTTGAAAAATCCCCCTAAATCAGTTTGGCAATGCAAGACCTTTGTAAATGCACACCCAAAAGCCATTGCAAAAATGCAATTCAATAGTCAGTAGTCTGCTTTTGGAGGACGAGGTATCTGTACTACTGGAAAAGGATCCTGACACCATCATGGAGAATGCGTCTCCTGCTGCTTTGGCTACATTCTGCACACCTACTCTACCTGTCTAGATTTGGTGGCGGCCAGGAAATACTCACAAGCATGCTCACATTCATTCACTCACTCCGGCATCATGAGTTTCTTTCTTCTTTTGGTTGGATGACACACAATCATTTGCATGTGCTTCACCTCCCACACCCACGAGCCAACTGTCATGCCCATCCTGGCTCTGTGCTTTTCAAGTTTGCCCAATGCTATGCAATCAATCAATCATGCGGAGGACCCCTTTCCAGTGGTACCATTACCAAACGGACAGTAGTCCTTCTTTGATCTGTGGGGCTGCTGTTGGTGGGTCCCTTACACTGAAGTCCGCCATACTGAGAATCCCATTGTATTGGGGAATTGTACAGAGGGAAAACTCTGCTCCTCGAAAGTTTGCTTGACAGCTGCATACAGCGTGCATCCACCATTTTAGATTAATTTATAAGAGGGAAACCTTCATCTACTCCTGCATAGATTATTACTCACTGCTTGCTTTCTTTGAGGAGGGCACTGCATTGACTTTTGCAAAACCTGCATTAACTGCAGCACAAGCTCTTCCTGATATATTTGCTTTATTCTCTGGCAGGGTCCACAGGTTATCCACAGGATAACAATGGGATATGATGAAGCGACAGCGGATTTTCACCAATTGGTCAAAGCTTTTCTGGCCTCCCAGCATGCAACGGGCCCGTCCATATATCCCTGCCTCCTTGCTCAGGCAAATCAGTTTTTTGTTTGGTGCGGCAGGAGCCGGACCATGGTCAGAGGGCTGCTGGTTCTTAGCGGCCCTAAGCTTTCTTATTTTATTTTTATACTGTAGTTCTGAGAACTACTTTATCTGGATAAAAAAATCAGAAATGGGGAACGACACGATAATGCCCCTGATCTGATACTCTTCTAGCTGACGCCATCGCCAGTAGAAAGAGAACTTTAGCTGTCAACCATTTAAGATCCACTTTATTAAGTGGTTCAAACGGGCACTGTAGGAGGAACAAAAGGAGGTTGAATGCACGGGTTTGAAATTGTATGTGGAAGGGACCTTGACCTTCTTGGAGTCTGCTTCTGACTCCAGAATATCTGTCAATTCTTTACCAAAAAAATTTCCAGAAAAAGGTAACGATTCCAAAACCTTCTTAGATTCTGAATCGGCTTTCCACGTACGTAGCCAAAGTGCTCTGCGAGCACCTATTGTTGAAGCTGATGCCCTGGAGGCAATAGTACCCATATCCAATGCTGCTTTTTCCAGGAACATTGCAGCCTGTTTTATATGAGCTATATGTGATTTTTGCTCTCTAGAAGCTATAGAAAAATCCCCCTTCAACGCATCAGCCCAGGCAGCCACTGCCTTTGCCATCCAAGCTGAAGCCATGGCTGGCCTTATGACTGCCCCAGAAAAAAATGTTTTTTAGAAAACCATCCACTCTCCTATCCGTGACATCATTTAATGATGTTAAAGGCAAAGGTAATGTAGATTTTTGCACTAATCAAATTACATGCATATCTACTATAGGAGCCACCTCCCTTTTTAAACAATCCCCAGCTGGAAGAGGATAATTGGAATTCCATTTCTTAGGAATTCTAAACTTCTTATTCGGTGGAGACCCAAACGTAATAAGATTAAAAAGAAGTCTAAGGACCCCACTAACAATAGAGTAGAATCTAGAGAGAGCGAACCCCTAAATTCCCAATCCAAGCAGATTGCAAAGAAAGTAAAGATATTCAATTTAATTACATATATTTTAACAGATAGTGAAACAGCTGTCTTAGAAAAGGGACTGAAGTATGCGCCCACTAATTTTATCAATCGATTTGAATTATATCTGGACGTACAAAGATTCACTAGGAAATTAACCATTAAAAATTTTTTTGCAAATCAAGAAACTCAAATTGAACAGGACTGTACCGCCACACCATTTAGACCCAAATCTGTGTTTTTTCCTAAACATGTCCAAGGCCCCTTTATAGAATCTTTTTCTACATTGGTTATGGATGACTTAAAAGGGATTCAACCAAAACCGAATAAACCTTTCAATATGACAGCTAAAGAAAGGAAAGCCCTGGGCGATTTAAAAAAGAACAAAAATATAGTTATAAAACCCACAGATAAAGGGGGGGGGGGGGGGTTGTGGTCGTAATGGATCTTGAAAAATATGACAATGAGGTATTAAGGCAACTAAACAATGAAATTGTATACAAGAAGTTACGGGGTAATCCCACAGAGATCACAACCTCTAAACTAAAATGCCTCATAGAGAAATATGAAAAGAAAGGTACTATTAGTAATAAAGAAGCTAAGTTCCTTTTGATTGAAAATCCAATGATCCCTGTGATTTATGTACTTCCAAAAGTGCATAAAAGCTTAGTTAACCCCCCGGGGAGACCGATCATATCGGGCGTAGATTCTATCACATCAAATCTATCCCAGTTTATAGACTATATATTACAGCCATTAGTCCTAACTAATAGATCCCATCTTAAAGATACTAAGGATTTTGTAACTGGTTTAGATTCTGTTGATTGGCAGGATGGTGACTGGCTAGTCACCGCTGATGTCAGTTCCCTCTACACCATAATAGATCACAAACAGGGTGTAGAGGCAACTAGACATTTTTTGGATTCATCTAATATGCCGGAAGATTTAAAAGATCTCACTATTGAAGGCATACAGTTTATCCTGACCGATAATTTTTTCCTTTTTAAGGAACAGTTTTACATCCAGAAAACTGGGACCGCAATGGGCACCAAGTTCGCACCGAGTTAAGCAAACCTCTTCATGGGGTTGTGGGAAGCAGAGACCATTTGGTCCAACAACACAATCGGTGCGAGCTTGGTGTCCTATGTCCGATATATCGATGATATTTTCTTCATCTGGAGGGGTGACAGAGAGTCATTGGACACATTCTGTACCCTCCTGAATACAAACAATAGGAATATCGAATTGTCCTTCATTGAGGACAAACACAGGATTAACTTCTTGGATATAAGATAAGTATATATGTACAAGATAAAAAACTCAATACTAAAACTTTCTCCAAGCCCACGGACTCGAGTTCTTACATTACAGCTACCAGCTGTCACCACGAGAACTGGTTAAGTTCGATCCCAGTAGGCCAATTTAAGAGGCTAAAAAGAAATTGCAGCGACAACGCAATTTTTTACTCACAGGCTACAGAATTGGCACATACATTCGAGGCATGTGGGTATGATAGGGAAAAGGTAATGAGGGTCAAAGGTGAGATTAGCCTTATGGAACGTAAGGACCTTTTATCCAATACCACACAAAAAGAAAAAAACGGTAAATACGAATGGGCTTTTGTCACAGAATTCAATGTACAACATAAGGCAATAGAACGTATCTTGAAGAAACATTGGGGACTCCTTAAGAAGGACCCTGTGATTGGGTCTCTCGTACCCGAGAGACCGGTTCACATCTATTGGAAGGCTCCTAATTTAAGGAATAAGTTAGTTTCCAGTGCCCCTCCAATACCTTCGGTCCCCTCAAGAATTACTTCAAAGGGATTTTATAGATGCGGTGGATGTATTGGTTGTAGAAACATAAGAAGTGAAGGCAGCAATAGGATTGAGAATGTGTTGATAAACAATAATAGAGTCGACATTAGAGATTTTGTGACATGCGACACAAAAAATGTAATATATGCCATCAGATGTAAATGTAATCTCTTTTACATTGGTCGCACATCACGTCCCCTAAAAGTTAGGTTAGGGGAACATATTAGGAACATAAAGAAGGGACTTGATAGTCATTCTCTATCATTACACTTCAAGACTCAACACAGTTCCTCCATTTCCGATATTACGGGTTTCTTTGGACTGAGACACATCAAAGCTACAGATAGAAATAACAACGCAGTCTCACTCTTAGCAAAAGCGGAGATGAACTGCATTTTTAATTATAATACTCTCAGCCCAAATGGATTGAACTGTGATTTTGAATTAAAATGGTTCCTGTAACATCTATCAGCCATCCGTCAAATCCTGTAAGGTCACATTGTCTCAAACCTAATGTAACTTCAACCAAACCTGTTTTTTACCATCTGTAAGAGTTATATATCTACTATGTGGCTATGGTGATTACCACTATGACACGATGTGGTCATGGTAATTGCTCTCCTCTTCTATAGTAACATATAAGAGAGGAACACATAACAGTAGCTGTATAGTTAAAGTGCTATGAAAAGATTATATTCATCATGATGCAGTATGGAATATATATTTATTTATTTATTTATTTATTCATTTTTCAGTCCATAAAACACGCTGCACCTGTCCCTCCCATGTGGTACGGGCTTAGTGGAACTTTCTCCTATCCTAAGCAATTGTGCAGCTAGTATAATCAGATCTGCGGAGATTACACAGGCCTGGGGGTAAGAAGTAACACTTCACAATACATACAGTATTTCAGATCCTCCTGCTGCTGCCGGCTCATATGGATGAGCTCCGATTGCAGAAGACAGCTAGAACGGCGGCAGGCAGCTAGAGCCGTCGGCGCAAGCCGCCTCTGTTCACTGCCGCGATACGCTTCTCCAGGAAGTCGGCGGTGGCGCCTCTCATATTTGGGGTAGGGGGGTGAGGTGCTCCTCCCGTTCCGACGCCTCTGTTCGGAGAGTAGTCCGGCGCTGCTGTAACATGAGCCGAGGCGGGGATTCTGCGCAGCTGCCCAGTAAGCTTCCGCTTGGGAGGGGAGCGGGGAGGAGGCAGAGACGATCGCGCAGCTGAATGTTTGTATATACATTTTGTTGGTTGCATAGCCGGCCATAGGCATAGGCAAACTAGGCAATTGCCTAGGGCATTTGATATGGCTAGGGGCATCAGCAGCTTCTGCTGATTAAAACGATATGCGGCATGCCTATATTCTGTGTATAGCATTTCATATGCAGATACAGCCACAGTCTCACACAGTATATAGGCATGCTGCATATCATTTTAATCAGCAGAAGCTGCTTGTGCATCTTAGCCACATAGCAATGCAAATAAGATGCATTTTCATAAAACAAAGGTACCCAACGTTAGCATTGAGGCAAGATTTATGAGTACACATCTGTATCCAAGCAGAGGCAGAGGTCACAGTATTACTGGCAGTGTGAGTGCTGTGTGCGAGTCGGTTGGTTGTGCAGTAGTGTTCGGAATATGTGTAAGGAGCATTATGTGTGTCATGTAAAAATGCATTAATAATGTGCAACATATGTGTAAGGGGCACTATGTGTGTCATTATGTGTATAAGGGCATTAATAATGTGCAGCATATGTGTAAGGGACATTATGTGTAAAAGGGCATTAATAAAGGTCATAATGTGTAAGGCGCATTATGTTTATAAGGACATTAATAATGTGTCTCATATGTGTAAGGGGCATTACTCTGTGGCATTAAGTGTATAAGGTGCTCTACTGTGTGGCGTTACGTATAGAAAGGGCACTACTGTGTCCTCTAATGTGAATAAAGAGCAATAGGGTATGGTGTAATGTGAATAAGGAGCAATTCAGTGTGATGTAATGTGAATAAGGGGCTCTACTGTGAGGAGTAACGTTTATAAGGTAAAGTGATACTACTGTGGGATGTAATATGAATTATGGACACTATCGCATGATCAAATGTAAATAAAGTTGCAGTACTGTGCGGCGTAATTGGAATTGGGGTTACTATTGTGTGGCCATGCCCCTTGCCAGCAAAAACACACCCCTTTTTGGGCTGAGCGCCAAATGTGCGAACTGTTCCTATTTAAAATATAGGGGGTACAAACACCAAAGTAAGGACTGCTATGAGTGAGGGGTGATGGTGCTGAGAAAGAGGTGCAAGGTCAGAGGCGGAACCAGTGGTGGTGCTAGGGGGCACCAACCAAAATCTTGCCTAGGGCATCATATTGGTTAGGGCCGGCTCTGGGTGGCTGGATGCGCCCCAGTTCATACTGCGCTGTGTGCAAGGCACACAGCGCACATACCTAGTTACGGCACTGACTCTGTGTTTGTGTGTGGTCCAAATGTATGTATGTGTGTGTGTGTGTGTTGCAGTGTACAGTACTCTGTGTATGTGTGTGGTCCAAATGTGTGTGCGTGTGTATGTATGTATGTTCCAAAGATACATGTTACCAAGGGACTTAAATTGACATCACCTATATATATATTTCACATACATCCCCACCGAATCTCCAAACTGTATTTGCTGTGTGTGTGTGCGTGTGTGTGTGTGTGTGTGTGTGTGTGTGTGTGTGTGTACATATATGTGTGTGTATATGTGTGTGTATATGTGTGTGTTTGTGGGGTGCAAATTGCACCCCACAAACAATATATATATATATATATATATATATATTGTTTGTGGGGTGCAATTTGCGCTACTACCTTATATAATATAACAACTTATACAATAATATTCAATAAAAGTGAACTTAATAGTGGCCACTTCTTTGTGGTATCCAATAAATAGAACACTCCAAATCATAAACAGTGGCAGCAGCCAGATTTCAATTTTGTCCAATCCCCGATAAGACAAGTGAAAAATTTTCTATAGTGATAAATCGGCTGCAAATTTTTGCACATGAGCACAAAGTCACTTTTTTGTGGAAGTGCACTTTATTTATATTCATATATTGTCTCCACCCTCCAAATATGTGATGATCTGCATGAGTCCTGAGGATCTGACAGAGGAGGAGGCTACTGAGGAGGAATATCTATAGAGATACCTTTACAAGCTGATCATCTTCATATGTTTGGTACGAGAATTTGATTGTCACTAGAGGATAAGAATTACCGTCACGGTTGATTTTTGTTGATTCTTGAACACTGAAGGCGCAGCCGATTTATCACTATAGAATATATATATGCACAATTTGCTGACACTTGATCCCTTCTTGTGGAGATGTGTACCTCTGTACCCTCTCGCCACCATGGCTGTGGTCAGTATAGCAGATAAGAAGATGAGCGGCACTCACAGATCTTCTAACTATAGTACACCATGTGACAAGTTGTATTGAAACAAAGTGTGCAGCGCCCGGCAGTGTTGGTCTCCACACAACTTGTTACAGGGTGAAGTTATAAAGGTAAAGTTGTTTTTGATTGTATATTGGGGGTCATTCTGAGTTGATCGCTAGCTGCATTTGTTCGCAGCGATTAGGCTAAAAAAACGTCAGTTCTGCGCATGCGTATGTGGCGCAATGCGCATGCGTGAAGTACGGGCACAACGAACGATGTAGTTTTGCACAGGGTCTAGCGATGCATTTCAGTCGCACTGCTTGCCGCAGAGTGATTGACAAGAAGTGGGCATTTCTGGGTGGCAACTGACCGTTTTCAGGGAGTGTGCGGAAAAACGCAAGCGTGCCAGGAAAAATGCAGGCGTGGCTGGGTGAACGCTGGGTGGGTTTGTGACGTCAAATCCAGAACTGAATAGTCTGAAGTGATCGCAAGTGCTGAGTAGGTTTTGAGCTACTCTGAAAGTACACAAAAAAATTTGTAGCCGCTCTGCTAAGCTAAAATACACTCCCAGTGGGCTGCGGCATAGCGTTTGCATGGCTGCTAAAAACTGCTAGCGAGCGATCAACTTGGAATGACCCCCCTTGTCCTGATGAAAGATTTGAGGAAATGAATTAATGCATGGTGACCTGTACCTATAATGTACTATACTTAGAAGACCTGTGAGTGCCGTTAATCTTTGTATCTGCTAAATATATATATATATATATATATATATATATACACACTTTATTTTAGTCCATGGGGGGCCCCCTGCTCTTTAGGTTTGATAGATAAATAATTGTATAATTGTTTATTGACTCTGTGACGTACTATTGTACAAATCTGCAGTGACAAAGAATTACTGTCTATATTTTTACTTTTTATTGTGTTGTGTTTATTTGTATTTTCTTTTTCATCCACTAGGGGTCACTGGAGTACTTTTGGGATATGGACAGGGCATTAGCAGGGACAGGCACATTAAAATAATTAAATTAGTAACCCTCCACCCCCCTTCATACTCCCAAGGTACCTCAGTGTTTTTTGTGCCTTCACAGGGATAGGGCACATGCTGGAACTCTCAAAGACTTTCACTTATTTTGTCAGCGCTCAGGAGAGGAGCCCCACCATAGACCTAAACCAGCTTTTGCTGATTCAACCTTGGCTGTAAGGAGCTGGACAGCACTTACAAATACAAAAGCAGGGGGGAAGGGCAGCTTATAGCCACCACTCCATTACAAGGGGGAGACCAGTGTTTACTGTGGAGCGGGGAGGTCAGCTCATGCTGCCGCACGCACCATGTGTGACAATTACAGTGCACTCCCCTGCCCAGCTGTGGTCAGGCACACTGCCACCGCTGGGCACCACGCCGATCCCCACCTCACAGTGCATCTGTGCAGCCACGGACAGCTCTCACTGCTGCCGTGGGCTGCACACACACATGGAAGGACATGCTTTCCCCACAGACAGATGCAGCTGCTGCCGCAGGGCGCACACATAGATAGAGGAAAGAGACAGTATGTGATTTTGCCCACGGACAGCTCCTGCAGCTGCCATGGGCCTCCATTACTGCTCCCCTTCTTAACTGCAGTGTACTCCTAGCTGAGGGGAGATAGCGCTGGCGCCACTGCAACACAGCTGCAGTAACAAGCTGTGGGGGCACAGTACAGTACATTTCAGGCTATTAAGCCTACATAAGTGCACTAAGTACCCACTATACAGGAGGTGGCCAAGAGGGTTAATACAGGGGCATAACCCTAGGAAAGTGGAGTGCAAGTTTATAATTGTTCATAAGGTCTACTGTATAGGAAAGGGCTACAGCACATGGTGTGGATGCCATTTTCTCATTATTTCCTGTTTCTTCCTACAAGACTTGGGTGTCTATCCTACAACACACGGCCACCAGAGGGGGCAGGGGTGTTAGTAGGACATTAGTGAAGCACAGTCAGTGTATACCAAGTGCAGTGCATTAGGTTTCATACACACATGAAGTCGTGAGGACTTGCGTTTCACTGTGGTACTGTCTGTCGGTGCATTACTGTCTGTCTGTGCATAATGAGTTTAGCTAATGCAAAATAAAAAAAGCAGCTTGTCTGCGATATCTGTGAGAGTGTGTTACCTGATGGAATTGCCACTTGCACAGTGTGTCTTGCAAATAAGGGTCCAAATACCACTACCCTGATTCTCCTTGGGTGATGATGGCAGGTGTGATGTCTGAGTTAAAATCAAAACTTGCTGCTGCGTGAAAATATCATGAGGCGGCTAGGTCTGACTCTACGTTAATACCGTCTGAGCTGCCACAGTGGGCTCAGGATATGTCAAGGACTTTGCAGAATTTACAAAAGTCCAGGTCTAGCTCAATTCCTAAATGCAGTCATAGTTTGGCTAATGATTTACCGGTTTCAGCTGTGTTGCATTCTGACGATTCAATGCCAGACCTTATATCTCAGGAGGAACAAGAGGAAGGTGAAATGGGCCAGGAGTCAGATAGTGAGTTTACTGATAGCTCGGCCATTGATAATCTCATCAGGGCGGTATGCCAGGATCTAAATTTTACTGAGACTACATTGATTACATTTTATTTGCTAAAAAACAGAGGGCAACTGTGTGTTTTCCTTATTCACATTCTCTTAATAAGCAGTTAACGGAAGCATTGAAAAATCAAGATACTGTAAATGGCTTTCTATACCTAGGTGGTTTCTGCCTAACTACTGTAACACTGTAGGGGAACAGGGTGCCGTTTCCTGGGGTAGATGGCAGCAAGCAGCAGCGGAGAAATCATACAAGTCCAGTTTGTGGTGCAACTGGCCGCAACCAGTTTTATTAAACAGAAAATAAAACAAACATCAAAAGAAAATACCTTGCCTGTCCGGCACTAACTAAACACAAGACGTTCCTAACTGTCTCTAAACAAAAGTTTTCCAGTCAATTCTGTATGGCTCACTTGTATAAGAAAGCGTGTTTCTCTCACAGAGGTTCTGCAGTCTGCCCAGGCAGTCTGCACCCACTGATCAGGCTAGCAACCTTATAACACTCTTGCACAGCTGAAAGCCCTGATCAGCCCTCTGTGAGGCCAAAGACCTGGACTGGGCCCAATGTCTAGAGCTTGCCCTCTCTCTCCCTCTCTCTCTCTCTCTCTCTCAGGGCCCTTATCCAGCTTTTCCAACAAACTGAAAAGGTTCTAACAAAACAAAACATTTTCCTGGAAGTTTTCCTTTTTCTAAAACATGTATGACAAGAACCTGGGACACACATACCTGCCCTCAAACACTATTCCAGTGTTCTTGTCACATATCCCCCTCCCCTGTTTTGACCTAGGGGTCGGAACACTTGTAGCCCCTAAACAGAAGATGCGGGACAACGCATCTGTGTTGGCCAATTGTGTACCTGGTCTATGTTCGACAGTAAACTTAAAATCCTGCAATGCTAGAAACAATCTTGTTACACAAGCATTCTGACCTCTATTTACATACATACATTTTAAAGGGGCGTGATCTGTCACTAGTTTGAACTGTCTACCCAAGAGGTAATATCTCAAGGTATCTAATGCCCACTTAATGGCCAAAGCCTCCTTTTCCACAATAGCATACCTTTTTTTATGCTCGTTGAGTTTCCTACTCAAATAAATTATAGGGTGTTCGTACCCATCTCTGGTTTGGGACAACACGGCCCTTATGCCTACGTCTGAGGCATCCGTCTGTACAACAAATTCTTTAGAAAAATCTGGTGTTATCAATAAAATGCCCTTACCTGTTTTTTATTCACTGGACGAGGCCAGTTTTGAATAGCATCAATTTTATTCAATTGGGGCCTAATCAGACGTCTACCTGCTCCATTGCGAGGCAGCACTTCTTTGGGTTAGCTGTTAACCCTACTTCTCTGATTGAGTCCAGTACTGCTTGTACTTTAACCAAGTGGGACCCCCAGTCCGTACTGTGAATTACCACATCATCCAAATAGGCAGCTGCATACTTTCTATGGGGCCTCAAAATCTTATCCATTGCCTGTTGAAAGGTTGCTGGAGCCCCATGCAACCCAAAATGTAACATCTTATACTGGTATATCCCCTCCGAAACTGAAAAGGCTGTTTTTTCTTTTGCACTATCAGTTAAATGTATTTGCCAGTAACCTTTGGTCAGGTCCAATGTGGTGAGAAACCTGGCTGTTCCCAGCCTTTCTATAAGCTCATCCACACGGGGCATGGGGTATGTGTCAAATTTGGACACCTCATTTAACTTACGAAAGTCATTACAGAAGCGTATGCTACCGTCTGACTTCAGTATGAGAACTATGGGACTGGACCACTCACTGTTAGATTCCTTTATGACTCCAAGTTCTAACATGTTTTTAACTTCTTTAGAAACAGCTTCTCGCTGAGCTTCAGGAATCTTATATGGCTTTAAATTGACCCTGACCCCTGGTTCTGTGACAATGTCATGTTTTATTATGGCCGTTCGGTCAGGCAGCTCTGAAAATATCTCCCTATTTTGGATGAGAAATTCTTTAACCTGATTGTTCTGCTCAGCTGATAACGTCACTGACACCTTTACTGCGGGAAGCAACCAAGGTGAAGACACAGAAGGGCAAGGCTCAGCTGACAGAGACAACCTATCTTTCCAGCGTTTGATTAAGTTAACATGGTAGATTTGTTCGGGTTTTCTCTTTCCCGGTTGGTATACTTTGTAGTTAACCTCATTCACTTTCTCCCTAATCTCAAATGGACCCTGCCATTTAGCTAGGAACTTGCTTTCCACAGTGGGTACCAAAACAAGAACTCTATCTCCGGGAGCAAATTCCCGTATCTTGGAATTCCGGTTATATACCCTCTGTTGAGCACTTTGGGCCTGTTCCATGTGCTCTCTGACAATAGGTACCACGGCTGCAATCCTATCCTGCATTTGTGTTACATGTTCAATAATGCTTCTATAAGGAGTGGGCTGTCCTTCCCACGTCTCTTTGGCAATGTCCAACAGCCCTCTGGGATGTCTACTGTACAACAAATCAAATGGAGAAAACCCCGTAGAGGACTGAGGAACTTCTCTGATGGCCATTAACAAGTAGGGCAACAAACAATCCCAGTTTTTCCCATCTCTATCAACAACTTTTTTTAACATACTTTTTAATGTTTTATTAAACCTTTCCACCAACCCATCAGTTTGGGGATGGTAGACGGATGTCCTGAGGTGAGTGACCTTAAATAATTTGCACAATTCTTTCATGACCCTCGACACAAATGGATTACCTTGGTCAGTCAAAATTTATTTTGGTATTCCCACTCTACTAAAAACCTGCATCAGCTCCCTAGCTATCGCCTTGGTTGTGATATTGCATAAAGGGACAGCCTCAGGATATCGAGTGGCATAGTCCATTATTGCCAGTATATATTGATGGCCCGAGCGGACTTTAACAAGGGCCCCACGAGATCCATGGCTATTCTGTCAAACAGGACCTCTATAATAGGCATGGGAACTAGTGGGCTCCTGAAATGGGGTCTAGGGGCATGATACTGGCATTCAGGACAGGAAGAACAATATTCAGACACTTCTTTATAAACCCCTGGCCAAAAGAACCTTTGTAAAACTCTTTCAGTGGTTTTATCTGCCCCTAAATGTCCTGCTGTAACGTGACTATGAGCTAAATCTAGTACCGTTCTCCTATAAGGCTGGGGAACTACCAGCTGTTTCACCACATCCTCACCCCTTTTGACAATGTGGTACAAGAGCTCATTACAGACGGCCATGTGGGGATATGTAACCCTGTCACCTGGTACCACAGGTTCCCCATTAACAATCTTAACATTCTCTCCAGCCTTTATTAAGGTAGGATCCTTTAACTGTTCAGACGCGAACAGATCCTTCTTTACCTCCAGGTCAGGCATTCTTTCAGTTCTGACTACTATGTCTCTGTTCCTGGCAAGAGGGTTCTCACTTCCCCAGCCAAACTAGCAAAAGGTAAAGGGTCAGAAAGTTCAGAGGACACACGTACAGCCATAAAATCACCGGTATTATCAACTTTCTCTTTACTTCTCACATCTGTTGCTAAACGTGTTTCCCACAGTTTCCAAAAATGAGGAAAATCCCTCCCTATTATGGCCTCATGCACCAAGGTGGGGACCAGTCCTACTTTAACAATTGCTGACCCACAAGTTTCTATATTCACTTCAGCAGTAACATAATGTTGGGTATCCCCATGTATGTAAGTTACCCCAATAGGTATTTGCTGGATCTTTAAGGGGTTCACTAACCCAGCTTTCACGAGGGTAACTAAACTTCCTGAATCTAGCAAGGCTTCTACCCGGTTACCCTCTAAGAACATGTCACACATTTGTTTTTCCAGCTCAGGTGAAGGTACCACAGTACAGGCTAACCTAGCAAAGAAAGACATTCTGCGACATTCAAAGGCAGCATCACATTGCATGGGTTCTTGCGTGACTGGGCAATTGGCAATAACATGACCTGGCATACCACACCTAAAACATTTAACCACACGATTATCAACCCGTTTGGGGGGGCATAGACCTTTCTAGCCCCATTGGCCTGTCTCCAGGGCCAGTGTTTACAGTCTTTCCAGCCTTGCGTTCTCTTAACCGCCCAGCAACGTTTTCCCACGGAACAGTCTTACTAGTCTTTACTGAAGGGCACTGTCAAGGATCTATGGGTGGCTGGGTGGTCATCAGTAGTTCCTCTGCCGCCAGATACCTCTCTACCATGTCCACTAACCGGTCAGCGGTATCCAGATTTCCATGGCTCACCCACTTGCGCAGGACCGCGGGCAAAGGTCTCAAACAGCGGTCCATGACAACTCTTTCAACCATCTGGGGACCAGTTAATGTCTCTGACTGTAACCATTTTTTTGTTAGGTGAATAAGGTTGTGCATCTGGGAGCGAGGAGGCTTCTCCATGGCATACACCCAACGGTGCACCCATTGTGCTCGTACTGACAGCATAACCCCCAGGTGGGTCAGGATCTCAGTTTTCAGTTTGTCATAGTCCCGAGCCTCAGCAGGGCTTAAATCAAAGTACGCTTTTTGGGGCTCACCTGAAAGAAAAGGTGCCAGCAGACTGGCCCACTGTGCTTTCGGCCAGTTCTCATGCTCGGCAGTCCTTTCAAATGTGGTCAGATAGGCCTCCACATCATCAGCCTCTGTCATTTTCTGCATGAAGTGACTGGCCCGTATAGAACTAGAGCTGGTCGGAGCACTGGCGGTGACATCGCCAATCCGGGCTGCAAGGCTCTGCACCACTTCTGCTAAGGCCTCTCTATTCTAATGCTATTGCCTGTAAAGTTCGTCAAGAGCCACCTGCTGCAGTCTCCTATTTTCCTCCATTGCCACCTGCTGTTGTCTGTTGGTCTCCTGCTGAGCTGCTGTAGCTTGCAGCAAGGCTTTAAGCAGTTCCTCTATGTCAACAGATTTTTCGGGCGGCTTTGTAGCTGCTTTCACCCAGGACATAAATCGAATCCTCAGGGGTGAGTCTCAGCAACTTCACACTGGGCTGTATCTGCATAAACCACAGTTTTCTGCAGGCCTCATAAAGCTGCTGCTTTCACTTATGCACAGAACAGAATGCTCGCATTCTCCACCAAGTTGTAACACTGTAGGGGAACAGGGTGCCATTTCCTGGGGTAGATGGCATCAAGCAGCAGCTGAGAAATCAAACAAGTCCAGTTAGTGGTGCAACTGGCCGCAACCAGTTTTAAACAGAAAATAAAACAAACATCAAAAGAAAATACCTTGCCTGTCCGGCACTAACTAAACACGTCTTGTGTTTATAACGTCTTGTGTTCATAATTGTCTCTAAACAAAAACACATCGTTTTCCAGTCAACACTGTATGGCTCACTTGTATAAGGAAGTGTGTTTCTCTAAAAAAGAGGTTCTGCAGTCTGCCCAGGCAGTCTGCACCCACTGATCAGGCTAGCAACCTTATAACACTCTTGCGCAGCTGAGAGCCCTGATTAGCCCTTTGTGAGGCCAAAGACCCGGACTGGGCCCAATGTCTGGAACTTGCCCTCTCTCTCGCTCTCCCTCTCTCAGGGCCCTATCCAGCTTTTCCAACAAACTGAAAAGGTTCTAACAAAACAAAACATTTTCCTGGAAGTTTTCCTTTTTCTAAAACATGTAAGACAAGAACCTGGGACAAACATACCTGCCCTCAAACACTATTCCAGTGTTCTTGTCACACTACCCATTCCCAGAGTCTATGACAACTAAATGGGAAAATCTGCCAAAAGTGGATTCCTCAGTTTCTAAACTTTCGAAGAAGTTAACCATTCCAGTCCCCGCTGCAACAATGCTTAAAGACCCGTCAGAGCATAAGCTATGCTAAAGTGGATGTATACAGTAGTAGGAGTGTTGCTTAGACCTTCTTTAGTTGGAGTTTGGGTTAATAAGGCTGTAGTTGCATGGGCAATGCAGCTCAAGTTGGGCCCACAACAGGATCTTCCCTTAGACCAGATATACTTTTTACTGATCACATCTATGAATCTGCTGAGTATTTAGGTATGGCTTCTATAGATGTCAGCCAGAATAGTTCTCGGCTTTCAGTTTCACTAGTTACGGCCCGCTGGGCGCTCTGGCTGCATTCTTGGCAGGCAGAGGCAGAGTCAAAACGAGGTATAGAAGCGTTGCCTTACACTGGCGATATGTTATTTGGTCCTAAATTGGACAAATGGATTTCTCAGGCTAATGGGGGAAAGTCTGTTTTCCTGCCATTGCCCGCACCAGTTCCTAAATGGAAATACACTGGACCAGCCTTCAAATCTTTTAGACCTCAGTCCTTTCGAAGCCGTGCGAGAGGAACAACCAGAGTAGATGTAGTAAAGGACGTGGTTTTCAGCAAACCCCTAACTGTCATCAGGACACAAAGTCCGCTGACAAGCCAGTGGCATGATGGGCTTCCAGCCCATCTCGAATCTCCAGTTGTGGGAGCACACCTTCAGACGTTTCACTTGGTGTGGTTTTAGACATCCACAGATAGGTGGATCCGCAATTTAGTGTTACAAAATAGAGTTCGATTATATACCACCAATGTGGTTTTTCAAGACAGGTCTGTCTGTGTCAGGTGACAAAAAGGCGGTTCTGCAGACCGTGATTCAGTGTCTCGTAGATTTGGCAGTTTTGACTCAGGTTCCAGTGTCGAAGTCAAAAATATTACATAGAGAGAACATACAGACTCCACACTTTATGAGTCGCTAAGCTTGCAAATACACGCAGCGCGGACCGCAATATATGGTAACATACGCATTTACACAGACATGCCACAAAGATAGATTCGACACATATTTCATACAGCACATAAATTGAACATATCAAGCACGAGACATCATAAAGTTTCAAATTATATAATGGAGTAACGTCATGTATGTGTATTATTGGAGCAGAGCAAGATGGACATGTCGTGCTTGGTGTCAAAGTAACCAGATTAATGTGTGTATCAATTTGATGCCTGTTATTAAGTTATAGCACATTGCCATTAGTAGATATGATTGAATGTATGAATATAAAGCTACAATTCTGAAGAGAACAATGGACATTCCATTTGGACAGGAAACTCAGGCCAGCCCTTTTGATGACTTCAAGGCTTGCATATGAACTGACCAATGACTCATCATGAATGAGAAAGTTCCCTCCCCTAGACTAATAACAAGAGACCTGTGCACGCCCCCAACTCTCAGTGTATTGCTGAACACACACACACACAGATGGCCCTTTTTTGTCCTAGATGCTGAGCGAGATGGATTGTTGGTAATATTTTGCTGCTGTTAGCTGGAGTTGAGACACAGCTAAAGATGGAGGAATGGGAGCAATTATAAAGTACATTGAGGGAGATGGTGATGTATTACTGCCCGTGTCTGTATTTGAATTAGTCTGTAATAACTGCTTACTGTATAAACTGTAACCATGTAACTATATATATACTGTACATTGTGATATATTGAATACATATCCTTTTAATAACAAATATATACATCAATGAGCTTTGGAACTCAGATAATGTGTTTTTTGCGATGTATAGCGCACATTCATAGCACATGGTAATAAGATGCACAGGCGTCCACAGTATATATTAGAGCTGGCATTTTAAATATTTGTTAGAAAGCAATTTAACTTGCTCAGATGGGGGCGCGTCCGCGATATCACGTTCTTAATGATGCACTGTACAGGCGCTGCTGTGGTCGACCAGCTAACGGTGGACGCATCGTGATGCTGCCGAATCACATCTATGTATTTGGTTGTGTTATTAGTAAGGCGCTGATATGAAATTCAAGGGACAATGTGTTTCTCATAATATTTAAGATGCTACAGCGTATTTTTATTGTTGCAAAACAAAGTTCAAATAAGTCATATTGTGTTTGATTCAGATTGGATTGTTTATCTGTTAAGTAAATTTAAAGTACATTTAAAAGTTGCTGCATAGCCATAATATAGCTGTGTTAGCATGCTGAGAAATTTTGTATATTTTTAAACTCAGGCCTAAAGTAACTTTTGGTGCCTGTATAGAGTGTGATTTCTTTGTGACAAAAGAGCCGCATGGTCTGTCCTCCATTTTTGGCTAGCCACATGGCCTGTCCACCATCTTGTGCAAGCCACATGGATGTGGAAGGGGGAGGAGCAGTGCCCATTTTAGGAAGGTCACTTTCTGAATGGCTGATTTTCAGTCTGGTTAGAACAATCAGTTTCCTTTGTCACAAAGTTTCCACATATCTACAAATCCAGCACCATTTCTAAGTTACCAATGAATTTATTTAACCCATGCCATAGTCAATTACAAATAGTTTCAATTGGGCCTAGTGAGAGTAAATGGTGAGATAAGTGAATGCTTTTTTCTTCTTCTCTGTGTGTAATTACCTTACATCAAGTGGGGGGTTGCACACAGATAGAAAAAGGAAAGAGAGGTTTTGGTTTTTGTTTCTTTTCTTCCAAGACTTGTGGAGTCTGTTTACTAGGGTAGGATAGCCATTGAAATGTTATTTAACTTGTGTAACTATTTTTTTTTAGTAGTGCAAGGCAAATATCTTTGATATGCAAATTAGAGGCAGTGAAGAGGTGAGGTGTCTCATAGGAGTGCAGTAAATGGAGTATATATATATAATATTATTATAATTATGTATATATTTATATCACTGTATGTTCTACAAGATAGCTATCCAATCTGAATCATATCATTTAAATTATAGATTATTGCAGTCATTATAGATCTGTGTGAAATTGGATACATTTGTTTGCTATATAGAAAATATTTGAAATAGTGTATTAAGGATGTAATCGTAAAACACAAAACGCAGTTCCGGCCTGGTCACATAGGTTTATACGGAAAAAATTGTGTGTTGTGTTTGTGAGCGATAGTAGCTTTTATTGCTCACATTTATAGAGACTGTGTGGTTTGTTGAGTTGCTGACGCACGTTTGTACACGTGGTACAGACAAAGTACTGGAGATTGCACGTGGCACAGGGTTGCACACGTGACGTAAAGGCACACACGGTCGCGTGTTTACATAAGGTTGCATAGGATTGCGGGCGCAAAGTAAAATCACACGATAGTTCAATTAAAGGCGGGATAGTATACATTTAATACAATAGCACATAACTATCCGATTTCAAAAGCAGATTAGTGTAAGATTTTGTTTAAACGGTACTGCCTCTGGGTTAAAACCATCAATCGAAGGGAGTGATATTTTCTGTACAGAAAAGAAAAACACTGTGTAATTGAGTGAGTGAAAGTAGGAGTGAACGGTTGTCAAACCCCGGAATTCGGGATCCCGTAGGTGACACTAAGTAAGCGGAGGCTTGGTGGCGTGAGGCGGCTGGCTTACGTTAATACATAGAGAAATACGCAAATCGTGAGGAGATTTGCAGAGGAGCGTGATATAGAATTGTGCATTGAGAAGTATAGAATTGTGAATTGAAGTAAAGGTTTTGTGTTACGCTCCGGCTGAGGAGCGCAGCTTGTGTATTCGACTCCAGTGGTCGTAGGGCGGATAGGTAACAAGTAGTGATGAGCGGGTTTGGTTCCTCGGGAACCAAACCCCCCCGAACTTCACCCATTTTACACGGTTCCGAGGCAGAATCGGATCTTCCCGCCTTGCTCAGTTAACCTGAACGTCATCATCTCGCTGTCGTATTCTCGGGAGATTCGTATTCTATATAATGAGCCACGCGTCGCCGCCATTTTCACTCATGCTTTGGAGATGATTGCGAGAGGACTTGGCTGCGTTCTCTCAGTTTCTGTGTTCAGTGTGCTGCAAATAGCTTGCTCAGTGTGCTGCAAATATCTGTGCTCAGTGTGCTTGCAAATATCTGTGCTCAGTGTGCTGAAAATATCTACGTTCTCTGCCTGAAAAATGCTCCATATCTGTGCTGCATTGTAGTATATAGTAGGAGGACAGTGCATAATTTTGCTGTGACCACCAGTATATATATATAGCAGTACGGTACAGTAGTCCATTGCTCTACCTCTGTGTCGTCAAGTATAATATCCATCCATACCTGTGCTGCATTTTAGTTGTGCGCAGTATATAGTAGGAGGACAGTGCAGAATTTTGCTGACCACCTGTATATATATAGCAGTACGGCACAGTAGTCCATTGCTCTACCTCTGTGTCGTCAAGTATACTATCCATCCATACCTGTGCTGCATTTTAGTTGTGCGCAGTATATAGTAGGAGGACAGTGCAGAATTTTGCTGACTACCTGTATATATATATATATAGCAGTACGGCACAGTAGTCCATTGCTCTACCTCTGTGTCGTCAAGTATACTATCCATCCATACCTGTGCTGCATTTTAGTTGTGCGCAGTATATAGTAGGAGGACAGTGCAGAATTTTGCTGACCACCAGTATATATATATAGCAGCATGGTACAGTAGTCCACTGCTCTACCTCTGTGTCGTCACGTATACTATCCATCCATTCCTGTGCTGCATTTTAGTTGTGCGCAGTATATAGTAGGAGGACAGTGCAGAATTTTACTGACCACCAGTATATATATAGCAGTACGGTACAGTAGTCCACTGCTCTACCTCTGTGTTGTCAAGTATACTATCCATCCATACCTGTGCTGCATTTTAGTTGTGCGCAGTATATAGTAGGAAAACAGTGCAGAATTTTGCTGACCACTAGTATATATATATCAGTACGGTACAGTAGTCTACTGCTCTACCTCTGTGTCGTCAAGTATACTATCCATCCATACCTGTGCTGCTGTCACGATCCGGGTACTGAGACATAATTTTCCCTTCTGGATGCACGTCCTCCATGGGCCTCTGCTGCCGCTCCTGTCTCGCTGACCGCCGCGCGCCGCTGGGCGCATGTGATTCTGCTACTGCGGCCTTCGCCACTGTTACACCTTTCCTATAGTAGTTTATTCCCCTTCTGTGTGTGTTCATGGGCGCAGCCATGTTGGACTTCAGTCACATGACATTGTTTCTCCTATCTGCGGTGCTGACAAGTGCTGGAGCCTAATTGCCCACCAATCCCTGCTAACCTGTGGGTTTAAATAGCCTGTCCCAGCACTGATGGATGTCAGTGCTTCAATTGTCTTCAGTGTTTCCAGCCTGCAAGCTTCACTACAGACATTCTCCTGCGATTCCATTCTGCAGTTCAGCCTGACTTCCCTGGTGATTACATTCTGCAGTGTAACCCTATTCTCCAGTGATTAACCCTCTACAGTCTACTCTGATTCCTGTGTTTGAACTTTGGCTTTTCAGTAACCATCCTTCATTCCTCAGTTACCAGCGCACTCCAGCTTCTTTCCTCATTTACCTACAAACCCCAGTTTCGTTTCTCATCTTCCAGCGAACCCTAGCTTCATTTATTGTTTACAGAACTTTCCTCCATATTCCAGGTTCCTGGTCTTAACCAGTTATGCACCTAATTATCACTTGTGACTTTCTATTATTCTTTTGCACGTTATTTGACTTTTTATTTAATAAAAGCACTTAAGGCAATTCCAGTTGTCGTGGTCACGCCCTCGGGCATTCATTGCTACTGTCAATATTCATGTCCAGGAGTCCCATAGCTCCTCCTAAATTCAAGTACCCGTCAGTTCCTACAACTGAGGCTTCCAGTCACGGTCATCAGCCCTCAGTTGTGACAGTAAGCACTGACCTAATGGATCCGGCCGGAGACCAGGCCCAAGCGATTAGGCTGATACAGGAACTGGCAATCCGTCTTGAACGTCAGGAGGCTGCTCAAGGCCATGTTGTTCGCTGTCTCCAGGACCTCTCCTCCCGGCTGGATGAAATTCAAGGGGCCCTCCGTGGCTCAGAAGCGTCCAATGCACAGACTCCAGCTTCTCCGGTGGTGTCCCCACCCACCATACCCATTCCTGCTCCTTACCTTCACTTGCCGTCTCCTGCTAAATATGATGGATCTCCAAAAGCCTGCAGGGGTTTTCTAAACCAGTGCGAGATCCACTTTGAATTGCAACCCAGCAGTTTCCCTACAGACCGCATTAAGGTGGCATACCTCATTTCTCTACTCAGTGGTCCTGCTCTCGACTGGGCATCACCCCTATGGGAGAGATCGGACGCTTTGCTGTCATCCTACTCTGACTTCGTGGCAACTTTCAGGCGAATCTTTGATGAACCAGGTCGAGTGACATCAGCTTCTTCAGAGATCCTTCGGCTGCGTCAGGGGACGCGAACTGTCGTTCAGTATTTGGTGCAATTCCAGACCTTGGCATCTGAAGTCTCCTGGAATGATGACGCTCTTTATGCAGCCTTCTGGGGAGGGCTATCAGAGCGTATCAAAGATGAGCTCGCTGCTAGAGACTTGCCTTTAACATTAAACGAGCTTATTTCCCTCTGCTCTAAGGTCGATTTACGGTTCCGTGAAAGGGCAGTTGAACGAGGAAGATCCACATTTCCCAAGATTCCTACTGTTTCCATTCTTCGTCAGCCATCTCCGTCTAGGGAGGAACCTATGCAGATAGGTCGCTCTCGTTTATCTCCGGCAGAGCGTAGTAGACGTCTTGCTGAGCGTCTCTGTTTGTATTGTGCCGAATCTTCTCACGTTATTAAGTCCTGTCCCAAGCGTCCGGGACAACCCCAAGTCCTAGCCCACCAAGGGGAAGACCAGCTAGGAGTGACGAATTTCTCACTCCTAGCTGGTCTTCCCCTTGGTGCAGGTGGCTCAGCGTACAAAGAATCTCACTGCCTTATTGGATTCTGGAGCAGCCGGAAACTTTATTACAGAGAGGTTCGTTAAGCAGTGGTCTCTACCCACTGAGAGACTGTCATCTCCTATATCTCTAACTGCCGTGGATGGCAGTAGGATTCCTGATGCGGTGATTACCTCCAAGACCCTACCTATCCGTCTGAAGGTAGGGGACTAGCATACAGAGTTGCCCCAAGTCCTAGCCCACCAAGGGGAAGACCAGCTAGGAGTGACGAATTTCTCACTCCTAGCTGGTCTTCCCCTTGGTGCAGGTGGCTCAGCGTACAAAGAATCTCACTGCCTTATTGGATTCTGGAGCAGCCGGAAACTTTATTACAGAGAGGTTCGTTAAGCAGTGGTCTCTACCCACTGAGAGACTGTCATCTCCTATATCTCTAACTGCCGTGGACGGCAGTAGGATTCCTGATGCGGTGATTACCTCCAAGACCCTACCTATCCGTCTGAAGGTAGGGGACTAGCATACAGAGTTGCCCCAAGTCCTAGCCCACCAAGGGGAAGACCAGCTAGGAGTGACGAATTTCTCACTCCTAGCTGGTCTTCCCCTTGGTGCAGGTGGCTCAGCGTACAAAGAATCTCACTGCCTTATTGGATTCTGGAGCAGCCGGAAACTTTATTACAGAGAGGTTCGTTAAGCAGTGGTCTCTACCCACTGAGAGACTGTCATCTCCTATATCTCTAACTGCCGTGGATGGCAGTAGGATTCCTGATGCGGTGATTACCTCCAAGACCCTACCTATCCGTCTGAAGGTAGGGGACTAGCATACAGAGTTGATTTCTTTCCAGGTTATCCCCAGGGCCACCCATCCTGTGGTCCTAGGCTTCCCATGGCTACGTCTGCATAATCCTCAAGTTGATTGGAAGTCGACCCGTATCCTGGCATGGGGTCTTTCCTGCTCAGAGACTTGTCTCCAAAAAGAGCTTCCAGTTTGCATATCCTCCTACAAGTCTTCTGATGTCCCGTCTCCTCCGTGCCAAGACTTCAAACTACAGTTTTGTCCAGGGTCACCGAATCACAAGGCTGATGCCATTTCCCGATCCTGGGAGCAAGAAAATGAGTCTGAGTCTACTGACAAGCATTATATTGTTGATCCAGTGGCATTCTCCGCAGTGAGGATGGACTCTATGCCCCCGCCAGGGAAAAATTTTGTGAAGCCGGCTTTCAGGAGGATGCTCTTGCATTGGGCACATTCCTCTCGCCTTGCCGGACACGCGGGCATACGCAAGACCTTAAAATTCATTTCCAGGTCAAATTGGTGGCCGACCCTAAAAAAGGACATTGCTGAATGTGTGGCCTCCTGCCCAAAATGTGCCCAGCACAAAGTATCACGCCAGTCACCCACTAGGCAACTGGTTAACTTGTCTGTTCCTCATCGTCCGTGGGCTCATCCCTCGATGGATTCTGTCATGGATCTCCCACTTCCAAGTTGGCACAAGTCTTCATCCAGAAGTTCCATTCCAGATGGCCGGGTAAACTTAAGAAGTGTCCTGGGGCCACTCCTAAAGGGGGGGGGGGGGGGTACTGTCACGATCCGGGTACTGAGACACCATTTTCCCTTCTGGATGCACGTCCTCCATGGGCCTCTGCTGCCGCTCCTTTCTCGCTGGGCGCATGTGATTCTGCTACTGCGGCCTTCATCGCCTTTGTTACACCTTTCCTATAGTAGTTTATTCCCCTTCTGTGTGTGTTCATGGGCGCAGCCATGTTGGACTTCAGTCACATGACATTGTTTCTCCTATCTGCGGTGCTGAAAAGTGCTGGAGCCTAATTGCCCACCAATCCCTGCTAACCTGTGGGTTTAAATAGCCTGTCCCAGCACTGATGGATGTCAGTGCTTCAATTGTCTTCAGGGTTTCCAGCCTGCAAGCTTCACTACAGACTTTCTCCTGCGATTCCATTCTGCAGTTCAGCCTGACTTCCCTGGTGATTACATTCTGCAGTGTAACCCAACTCTCCAGTGATTAACCCTCTACAGTCTACTCTGATTCCTGTGTTTGAACTTTGGCTTTTCAGTAACCATCCTTCATTCCTCAGTTACCAGCGCACTCTAGCTTTTTCCTCATTTACCTACAAACCCCAATTTCGTTTCTCATCTTCCAGCGAACCCTAGCTTCATTTATTGTTTACAGAACTTTCCTCCATATTCCAGGTTCCTGGTCTTAACCAGTTGTGCACCTAATTATCACTTGTGACTTTCTATTATTCTTTTGCACGTTATTTGACTTTTTATTTAATAAAAGCACTTAAGGCAATTCCAGTTGTCGTGGTCACGCCCGGTTCCGGTATGAACGGTCGACCATGTTATGGTCGACAGTCATTAGGTCGACCACTATTGGTCGACATTGACATGGTCGGCATGGACACATGGTCGACACATGAAAATGGTAGACACATGAAAGGTCGACACATGAAAAGGTCGACATGAGTTTTTTAACTTTTTTGGTGTCGTTTTTTGCGTAAAGTGACTGGGAACCCCAATTAGCATGGCTCGCTTCGCTCGCCATGCTTCGGGCATGGTGCCTTCGCTTCGCTACCACTTTGCTCGGCACAGATTACCGTTCCAATCGTAGTCCACGTGGATCGTAAAGTATGGAAAAGTTCCCCAAAAGAAAAAAAAGTTAAAAAACTAATGTCGACCTTTTCATGTGTCGACCTTTCATGTGTCGACCATTTTCATGTGTCGACTGTGTCCATGACGATCATGTCAATGTCGACCAATAGTGGTCGACCTAATGACTGTCGACCATAACATGGTCGAACATGTGAACGGATACCGTCACGCCCTCGGGCATTCATTGCTACTGTCAATATTCATGTCCAGGAGTCCCATAGCTCCTCCTAAATTCAAGTACCCGTCAGTTCCTACAACTGAGGCTCCCAGTCACGGTCATCAGCCCTCAGTTGTGACAGCTGCATTTTAGTTGTGCGCAGTATATAGTAGGAGGACAGTGCAGAATTTTGCTGTGACCACCAGTATATATATAGCAGTACGGTACAGTAGTCCACTGCTCTACCTCTGTGTCCTCAAGTATACTATCCATCCATACCTGTGCTGCATTTTAGTTGTGCACAGTATATAGTAGGAGGACAGTGCAGAATTTTGCTGACCACCAGTATATATATAGCAGTACGGTACAGTAGTCCACTGCTCTACCTCTGTGTTGTCAAGCATACTATCCATCCATACCTGTGCTGCATTTTACTTGTGCGCAGTATATAGTAGGAGGACAGTGCAGAATTTTGCTGACCACCAGTATATATATATAGCAGTACGGTACAGTAGGCCATTGCTATTGATATATATTACTGGCATATAATTCCACACATTAAAAAATGGAGAACAAAAATGTGGAGGGTAAACTAGGGAAAGATCAAGATCCACTTCCACCTCGTGCTGAAGCTGCTGCCACTAGTCATGGCCGAGACGATGAAATGCCATCAACGTCGTCTGCCAAGGCCGATGCCCAATGTCATAGTAGAGAGCATGTAAAATTCAAAAAACAAAAGTTCAGTAAAATGACCCAAAAATCAAAATTGAAAGCATCTGATGAGAAGCGTAAACTTGCCAATATGCCATTTACGACACGGAGTGGCAAGGAACGGCTGAGGCCCTGGCCTATGTTCATGGCTAGTGGTTCAGATTCACATGAGGATGGAAGCACTCATCCTCTCGCTAGAAAAATGAAAAGAATTAAGCTGGCAAAAGCACAGCAAAGAACTGTACGTTCTTCAAAATCACAAATCCCCAAGGAGAGTCCAATTGTGTCGGTTGCGATGCCTGACCTTCCCAACACTGGACGGGAAGAGGTGGTGCCTTCCACCATTTGCACGCCCCCTGCAAGTGCTGGAAGGAGCACTCGCAGTCCAGTTCCTGATAGTCAAATTGAGGATGTCACTGTTGAAGTACACCAGGATGAGGATATGGGTGTTGCTGGCGCTAAGGAGGAAATTGACAAGGAGGATTCTGATGGTGAGGGGGTTTAAGTCAGGCTACCGGGGAGAGACATGTTGTCCGTGGGACAAATATGGCCATTGACATGCCTGGTCAAATTACAAAAAAAATCACCTCTTCGGTGTGGAATTATTTTAACAGAAATGCGGACAACAGGTGTCAAGCCGTGTGTTGCCTTTGTCAAGCTGTAATAAGTAGGGGTAAGGACGTTACCCACCTAGGAACATCCTCCCTTATACGTCACCTGGAGCGCATTCATCAGAAGTCATTGACAAGTTCAAAAACTTTGGGTGACAGCGGAAGCAGTCCACTGACAACTAAATCCCTTCCTCTTGTAACCAAGCTCCTGCAAACCACACCACCAACTCCCTCAGTGTCAATTTCCTCCTTAGACAGGAAAGCCAATAGTCCTGCAGGCCATGTCACTGGCAAGTCTGACGAGTCCTCTCCTGCCTGGGATTCCTCCGATGCATCCTTGAGTGTAACGCCTACTGCTGCTGGCGCTGCTGTTGTTGCTGCTGGGAGTCGATCGTCATCCCAGAGGGGAAGTCGGAAGACCACTTGTACTACTTCCAGTAAGCAATTGACTGTCCAACAGTCCTTTGCGAGGAAGATGAAATATCACAGCAGTCATCCTGCTGCAAAGCAGATAACTCAGGCCTTGGCAGCCTGGGTGGTGTTAAACTTGTGTCCGGTATCCACCGTTAATTCACAGGGAATTAGACAATTTATTGAGTTAGTGTGTCCCCGGTACCAAATACCATCTAGGTTCCACTTCTCTAGGCAGGCGATACCGAGAATGTACACAGACCTCAGAATAAAAGTCACCAGTGTCCTAAAAAATGCAGTTGTACCCAATATCCACTTAACCACGGACATGTGGACAAGTGGAGCAGGGCAGACTCAGGACTATATGACTGTGACAGCCCACTAGGTAGATGTATTGCCTCCCGCAGCAAGAACAGCAGCAGAGGCACCAGTAGCAGCATCTCGCAAACGCCAACTCGTTCCTAGGCAGGCTACGCTTTGTATCACCGCTTTCCATAAGAGGCACACAGCTGACAACCTCTTACGGAAACTGAGGAACATCATCGCAGAATGGCTTACCCCAATTGGACTCTCCTGAGGATTTGTGACAACGGACAACGCCAGCAATATTGTGCGTGCATTACATGTGGGCAAATTCCAGCACGTCCCATGTTTTGCACATACATTGAATTTGGTGGTGCAGAATTATTAAAAAAACGACAGGGGCGTGCAAGAGATGCTGTCGGTGGCCCGAAGAATTGCGGGCCACTTTCGGCATTCAGCCACCGCGTGCCGAATACTGGAGCACCAGCAAACACTCCTGAACCTGCCCCGCCATTATCTGAAGCAAGAGGTGGTAACGAGGTGGAATTCAACCCTCTATATGCTTCAGAGGATGGAGGAGCAGCAAAAGGTCATTCAAGCCTATACATCTGCCTACGATATAGGCAAAGGAGGGGGAATGCACCTGACTCAAGCGCAGTGGAGAATGATTTCAACGTTGTGCAAGGTTCTCCAACCCTTTGAACTTGCCACACGTGAAGTCAGTTCAGACACTGCCAGCCTGAGTCAGGTCATTCCCCTCATCAGGCTTTTGCAGAAGAAGCTGGAGACATTGAAGGAGGAGCTAAAACGGAGCGATTCCGCTAGGCATGTGGGACTTGTGGATGGAGCCCTTAATTCGCTTAACCAGGATTCACGGGTGGTCAATCTGTTGAAATCAGAGCACTACATTTTGGCCACCGTGCTCGATCCTAGGTTTAAAGCCTACGTTGTATCTCTCTTTCCGGCAGACACAAGTCTGCAGAGGTGCAAAGACCTGCTGGTGAGAAAATTGTCAAGTCAAGCGGAACGTGATCCGTCAACAGCTCCTCCTTCACATTCTCCCGCAACTGGGGCTGCGAGGAAAAGGCTAAGAATTCCGAGCCCACCCGCTGGCGGTGATGCAGGGCAGTCTATAGCGAGTGCTGACATCTGGTCCGGACTGAAGGACCTGCCAACTATTACTGACATGTCATCTACTGTCCCTGCATATGATTCTGTCACCATTGAAAGAATGGTGGAGGATTATATGAGTGACCGCATCCAAGTAGGCACGTCAGACAGTCCGTATGTATACTGTGTCAAAGTCAGAAAAATATCATGCTGCACATTGCCATATATGCACCTGATGCGTGTGCCCGCTGCACGTGCATGAGCCCTCCAGTGCGTGCGTATACTCGCAGTCGCGTGCACTCGCAGGCGCACGATATGCGCATTTACGGTAGAGTTTGTGTGCGTCTAGCGGGCGACTCGATCGTTACATATTTTAGTCATATAATGTATTTTGTAGATTATGGTCCCTTTGATAGAATCTGAAAGTTTAGTTAATGTAGTATGTTCAGAGACAAAGAGATCCCTCTTTGTTTGATACGAAGGGTCGGACAGGGGTGACACAGTGGTGTTTAGTATCCATCGAAAGAGTATTAAATTAGCAATATTCCGGTGTTGGTTAGAAACGGATTAATCGCTCGTGCGTATAGTTATGGCCATAAGAAGTTTATGGACATTTGCTATATTTGCAGTTTATTACCCATGCGGCGGGAAACCTGAGTTTTCCTCCCACTTGAGCAGTTTGAAATAGTCACAGCCCACCTGTATGAACCAACCTATGACCTTTTGTTATAATGCGGAGACGGATTCCTGTGTCCAATCAACAATAAGAATGTAGGGACCATTGTACTGTACTGTGTGTAAGTGTATATAAAGACAAGCCGACCTGGGCCAGCTCTCTACTCTTCTCAACGGTTCTCATCACTGATAATCGGGAGCTGGATATCCAGAAAGGCGCTTGCGATTGTTTCCCCTTGTGCGTAAGTTCTCTGCAACCATATTTATCTCCTATTTG
The DNA here is from genome assembly GCF_028390025.1 of Pseudophryne corroboree. Classification (NCBI taxonomy): domain Eukaryota; kingdom Metazoa; phylum Chordata; class Amphibia; order Anura; family Myobatrachidae; genus Pseudophryne; species Pseudophryne corroboree. The sequence continues at coordinate 682,567,845 of NC_086446.1, forward strand.
TTGTAAGCCATTTCTCTCTCTCCTTCCCCTTAAATGTAATTGTGCCGCTATTGTAATTTTAACGTGTAGTAATTCGGTTAGGTATTTTATGTTAGTTTGGTAGTGTATAAGTTGTAATGTGTATTCTTTTGCAATTGAACGTTCATTCTCTCCCTTAAAGGTGTTAGCACCTTAGACCGGTATTTGAGTGTTTATTATATTGCTAAAAGTGTTCTCTGAGCGTCACATACGCTCATACAGCTTTTAAACTAACAAGGTTACACTGTGTTGCATTTACACCCTAACACTGCACAAAGGTTTACAGTATAAGTACATTATTTATGGTATAGTTATAAAGGTTTAACTCTGTGAGCGTCAGCGCCGCTTGTGATCTCCTCGTGGTCTCGAGCGTCCGCTACGCTGATAGCGTATCGTTACGTTAATCAGCAGCCTATAGCGTGCTTGCCTCTACGCATTAAGCCGTGAGCGAACGTGCCGCTCGTGCGTCTCGTCCACGGCTAAGCGTCCGCTACGCTAAGTGCGTACCCTTACGGTACCACATACTCCAATAGCGTACTGAGTCTCTTAACCTTTTAGCGTGTTTAATATAGGATATATATTAGGCTTTATCAATTGGGGGCTCGCCCGCTCTTCACATATCTGCACTAGGTAACTTTAGCAGACATTATCGGTCAGCAAAGGGCGGGAAGGTGTTATCCCTCGTAGTGCTGACCAGATAAGCGTCTGCTTCGCTTAGTAAGGAGTGCTCAGGGAATCCGGAACCGGAAGGTAAGAACAGTACGTTATTGTCTTTTAAAAGTGTTTAGTTTCTGTTTTGCGTACGTACGCATAAGCACACACACCTGTATTTCGTGTTTAGCATTATTTGTCCGTATCTCATTCTCCTGATTGCCACATACTAGTGATAACGTGCTGAGAGATTTGTCGCTATTAATAGTTAAAAGATAAAAAGTAATATTTAAGGGAATAATTGTAAAAGGCACGCACACAGTCTCGCCTAGAAATACAAGGGAGATTTGGGTGGTGTTCAGTGAATGATTACAATTAAAGATCATTTACATTGATAAATGTGTAGTGTGTTACTGTGGACGTACTTGGCCTGCGTACACGTGTCCTTACAAGGGCAGGGCGTACGCAACGCAAGGGTCGACGCACGGAGCGTATATTACGCAACGGAGCGTACGGATACGCTCACATAATACAAACCGCACGATAGTATTGTTTTTAGTAGGCGATAAGGAAGCAACGCGATAATAACACAAATCTATCTCAAATCCAAAAGTTTAAAGTTAAAAGAAGAAAAAAAAGACTTTCTCTGTTGCAATTCTTCTGGGTTAGACTATTACTGAATGAAAGGAATTCTGTACAGAAATAAGAGTGTTCGAATGTAAGAGTGTGTATATATAAGATTTCTCTTTTATTACGGACGTGGGAACCATAGGCCAGTAGAAAGAGGTTCACCAGCGAGAGTGATAGCACGGGGTGGCTTGGGAGGCGTCCCTTGTTAGTCTCGACATATTAATGAGCAGTAGAGTCTGCTGTACATAACAGACCAGGAGGTCAAGGACCAGGAGGTTCAGGTATAGCAGACTAGAAGTAGAGAGCACAACCGAAGAGGGTTGGTGCGAGACCCATATAGGCCAACAAAGCTCATTGCTGAAGGAATTCGCAGCCGAAATTTTCGATTCCACTGATCGTTCCGCACATACGATTAGTTGCTTGTGTGCAGATACGATTGTACCGCATGTGATTGTGTGCATTAGCGTGTCTTGAATGTTCATAAGAACGCTACTTGCACATTGTTAACGTGATTTGTGTAATTTTTTTATTTTAAGGGAAGTAGCCTGATCACTCAGGGACATTCCAGCGACTGATACTTGCTGGGGAGGGTAAGACACTCCCACACGCCCGAGCAAGTAGACGTACTTAGGTGCCCTAGGTTGGGTACGGAACCTCTGGGAACTTTGGTCGCCGTATTGGCCAGCGTGGGCGGGAGTTAAGTGGGCGGACCTCGAGGCAAAACCCCCACCGCAGCCTTACCCCGAACATCTTGGTTTTTGTAAGGGTTGCCGAAGACCCTGATTTGAAGTCAGAGGTAGTGAAAGCAGCACCTGCAGAGATGGGGGCCAGTTGTTCAGGTAAGGGGCGATCAACCGAGGTTCAGGTTGATTTGGTAAACCGACCAATCGGGTCGGCAAGGTATATCATGTGTGAGAAATATGGTCATCACACAGAGATGTTGTGCAATGAATGGGAAAGGATCACTGTGCATGACGGGGAGAAGTTTCCCCGGGTAGGTAGTTTTAACCCAGAAGTATTACAGAATTTAAGGAGAAGAGTTTGCCTGATTAAATCTTCAAAAAGGCGTATTAGACATTATGATTATTTAACATTGTGGCAACAGGAAGGTGAAATACAAAGGGGGTTGGCGCAAGCCACTGGATCTAACCCTATCAGGAAACTGATAGCCACTGCACCCCCACCACCATACATACCTGGAGAGAAATTGGTTGCAGAGAATGGCACTCAGGGTCATGTTAAATGTATAGAAGTTAAAGATAATGTAACCAAAGTAATTAATGCTAACACTAATCCGTGCAAGTTGTACCCTGTTTTGAACTTTCCCCAGGATTGTGACCAAGAGGATGAGCCCATAACAATATCAGCACTCTCCCTAGCAGCCACCATATCAGAAACAGCAGTGGGCATGACCCAACCCGTAAGATTAGTATCAAAGGCCCCTAGCGGAGGGACAGGTGAGGTCGTATCGACTGGTAAGTACGGCACCATACACTATGCTGAAACCATTTCACCACATGTTGTAGAATCTACTCAGAATGATGTTGTTGGACTTAATCCTGTTAGGGTAATAGCAGTGCCAAATGGGAAAACTGACACTTCAGGAGCAACTCCTGTCAGGAACATCACCATGCACTGTCCCTTTTCCCGAGCAGAATTAAGATCAATGATGTCTGAATTCCCTGATCCTAGGAAAGACTTAGTTGCATGTCAAAAGTATATTAGGGAGCTAGGAAATTCTGCAGAGCCAAATAACAAAGATTGGAGGACAGTTTTGAGGGCATGTTTACCCCCCAATGTTGATTCGTTAAAGTTTATCGCTGATTGCAAGTTAGATGAGGAAGTACCACTAACAGACGAGTATAATCAGGATAATGTAAAGAGAATCAACTTACAGTTAGGAGTATATTTTCCTGCAGTAGTAAAGTGGAATAAAATCTTTACAATAAAACAAAAAGAAGGTGAATCCACACCAGAGTATTTTCACCGGGCTCTGCAGGATATGGCTAGGTACACTGGTATAGATGACATTAAAGCTAATGTACACCACAGGGAAGTAGCTGTCTCTGTATTAATGGACGGTTTGAAAGAGGTTTTAAGGAATAGAATACAAACCACTAGGCCTGATTGGAGAGGTATGTCGGTGGATGCATTGGGAGAGGCTGCTGCTGGGCATGATCGGAATATCATCAGACACAGGGAGTCACAGAGTGATAAATTAATGGCTGTGAGCATACAGGCCCTTACTACCAGGCCACCTCAGCCCAGAACTGTGACCCCTGTGGGTAAGTCAAGAGGTATAAAATGTTATAGTTGTCACAGAGAGGGACACATGTCACGTGATTGTAAAACAAGACAAATACAAAATTCATATCAACCCCCTAGACCACGACATGACACACGAAATTGGGATCAAGGACCGCAGAGGCGGAGCTATGAGCCACATGCAGGGGAAACAAAAAGGTATCCCCCAAAAAGAGACTGGCAAATCTCTGATAGTTCCCATCTGCCCCCACCACAAATAATTGCTGCCAGTGCGATTCAGGGAGGTCACCAAACCCAATAGGGGTGTGGCCACACCTGTAATCTGCAGCCGGTGAAATTAATTGCGAGTCTTGGAAGTGAACCCGAGGTCACAATTGATGTAGCTGGTAAACCATTAAATTTCCTTGTAGATACGGGGGCGGCCAAATCAGTGATAAATTCGACAGTGGGCATGAGAACCACTGGTAAGACAATTCCAGCCATGGGAGTAACGGGAGTAGTACAGCACTACCCTGTTAGCAAACCAGCAGAGATTACAATAGGGCCTTTACATACCAAGCATTCCTTTTTACTGGCTGCATCGGCACCGACTAATCTCCTGGGAAGAGATTTATTGTGTAAAATGGGGTGCGTCATATATTGTACTCCTGAAGGTGTATTCCTAGACATACCTGAGAACCACGCCCAGGAAGTACAAGATATGCTAGACTCCCCATCAAAATTAATGTCACATACCCTTATGATAAATAGGAGTCCATCCCAGGTAGAAGAAATGACATCCCAAATACCAGAGTCACTTTGGACTAAAGATGGACAAGACACTGGATTAATGGCAAACGTAGCTCCAGTCGTTGTGCAAGTAAAAGATGGTAGGATAGCTCCAAAAATCCCACAATACCCTCTGAAGCCAGAGGTGGAATTAGGAGTGTACCCCGTAATAGAGCGCTTGCTACAACAGGGCATTCTGGTAAGAACATCCAGCACTGCCAATAGTCCCATCTTCCCTGTTAAAAAGAGTGGGGGGAGGGGTTACAGGCTAGTGCAGGATCTAAGGGGGATTAACAAAATAGTTGAGAGTCAGTTCCCCGTAGTGCCAAATCCAGATGTCATCCTTATGCAAATCCCTCCCACTGCGAAATTTTTCACTGTAATTGACCTCTGCTCCACTTTCTTCTCGGTACCTCTGCACCCTGACAGCCAATATTTGTATGCATTCATATACAGAGGAGTTCAATACACATGGACTCGATTACCACAAGGTTTCATAGACAGTCCAAGTATCTTTTCACAGGCTTTGCATGATTGTTTACAGTCTTTCCAACCAGAGAGTGGATCAATATTGATACAATATGTGGATGATTTACTACTGTGTTCAGATTCACTGGAAGCGTCCCTGAAAGATACGAAACAGCTCCTGTTTCATCTTTCAGATACAGGACACAAAGTTTCCAAAGACAAGTTGCAATTATGCCAGACTAGGGTAAAATATTTGGGACACTGTCTGACACAGGGACTGAGACACCTGACCGCTGATAGAATTCAAGCAATTCGAGACATGACTCTGCCACAAACTCAGCAACAGATCAGAACGTTTTTAGGAATGTGTGGGTATTGCAGTAACTGGATCCCAGGTTTTTCCATACTAGGATTACCTTTGCAGGAAATGGTTTCCTCAAACAAACCTGATCGGATCTCGCACACAGACGAATCTGAGATGGCATTTGAAAAACTTAAACAGTGCCTAACACAGGCACCAGCATTAGGTATGCCAGACTATGGGAAACCCTTTGAGCTGTACGGAACAGAAAGTGCTGGTTGCGCGGCAGGCGTCCTAACCCAAAAGCACGGTGATGCCAGCAGGCCGGTAGCATACTACAGCACTGTCACGATCCGGGTATCTGGACGCCATTACTTACCCTTCAGATGCCTCCTAAGGCTGGCTCAGCGTTCCAGGACCGGATCCCGCTGTTCCTGAGTTTCCACATGCAGAATGTCAGAGTGGTGATTTCATCAGCCGCGGCCTCCGCTGTGCCCGCGTGGTTAAATGTGCGCTTGTCAGTCTGGCGTCTCCTGTGGCCGGCGTCGCCATTACTGTTTCAATTCTCACATGGATTACAAACCAAACTTCCCTCCAAGTGTCTGCATGGGCGCAGCCATCTTGGATTTTGTCATCTGATCATTTCCACCAATCTGCTGTCTGTATTGTTGATTTGCATAATTGCCTAGCCAACCCCTTCCTTGCTGCAGGTATAAGTAAGCTGTGCCTGAGCAAGGAAGGCGTCAGTGCTTTGGTTGTCTAACCTAGTTCCAGTTTGTCTCTCTCCTGTGGTTGTCTTCCAGGTTCCAGCTCCTGTCTCCAGACTTCTGCTATAGAGACCCGCACCAGCATTCCATCTGCGGTGTAGCCTGACTCTCCGATCCATTCTGGACTCACCTGTTTCCAGCTACAACAATCACCTGCTTCCAGCCCAGCTTCCAGCAGTGTACAGCTTCTCTTAAAGGGCCGGTGTCCTTTCTGCAGTTTACCACTCTCCACCGGTATTATTATTTCACCGCTCTCAAACAATCACCTGCTTCCAGCCCAGCTTCCAGCAGTGTACAGCTTCTCTTAAAGGGCCGGTGTCCTTTTCTGCAGTTTACCACTCTCCACCGGTATTATTATTTCACCGCTCTCAAACTCCAAACTTCATTATTATTTCATCGCTCTCAAGTTCGTTTATTATTTAACTGGTTCCAGCCAGTATCCACTCCGTACCAACAACAGTCTGGTTCCAGCCAGTATCCACAGCAGCCGTTTTACCTTCAGCAGCCCAGCCTTTCCTGGAACATCAGCTGGTACGATCCTGGGTTCTCTCCATTGCTACAGTCAGGCCTGGTAAGGACTTTCCAACTAGAAGATTATAAGAACTGTCTCACACTACCAGTGCCTGTGGCCCTTGCCACCCTGTAGTACCCAGGAATTGTATTTATCCTCTGTTGACTTTTATGTTTCCTTTTACTGCTGCTGTGTTACGGAGTTTGTCATAATAAACATCATTGACTTTTATCCTGGTTGTCGTGGTCACGCCTTCGGGCAGTTATTCTACATGTTACTTACATGTCTAGGGGTCTGATACAACCTCCCAGGTTCCGTTACATCTCAGCCCCTACAACTGAGGCTGCCTCCCGTCAGCTCAGGCCCTCAGTTGTGACAGTAAGCACTGACCTAATGAATCCAGCCGGAGACCAGGATCAAGCGGCCAGGCCGATGCAAGAACTGGCAGCCCGACTTGAACATCAGGAGGCTGCACAGGGCCACATCATCCGCTGTCTCCAGGATCTCTCTACACGGCTGGATGGGATTCAAACGACCCTCCGTGGACCTGGCACGTCCGGTGCGTCCACTACAGTGACACCAGCTGTAACCCCACCCACCTTACCCATTTCCAGTCCACATCTTCATCTTCCAACGCCAGCAAAATTTGATGGATCTCCAAGGTTCTGCAGGGGATTTCTCAATCAATGTGAAATCCACTTTGAGCTTCTACCTGGCAATTTCTTCAGTGACCGTACCAAAATTGTCTATATCATCTCCCTTCTCAGTGGCTCAGTCCTTGACTGGGCATCACCTTTATGGGAGAAGTCTGATCCCCTGCTATCCTCCTATACTGACTTTGTAGCTACATTCAGGCGCATCTTCGACGAGCCAGGCCGGATAACATCTGCTTCATCTGAGATTCTCCGTTTACGCCAGGGAACACGTACTGTGGGACAGTATCTTATACAGTTTAAAATCCTGGCATCCGAACTGGCATGGAACGACGAGGCCCTGTATGCTGCATTCTGGCATGGCTTATCAGAACGCATCAAGGATGAGTTAGCTACCAGAGACTTGCCCTCTAAGTTGGATGAGCTAATTTCTCTTTGCACGAAGGTTGATCTACGTTTCAGAGAGAGAGCAACCGAGCGAGGAAGATCATCTACTCCTAAATCTTCTGCTCCTCCTCCTCGTCAACCATCTCCATCCAAGGATGAGCCTATGCAAATTAGTCGTTCCCGTCTATCTCCCGCTGAGCGCCGAAGACGTCTCTCTGAGTCTCTCTGTCTCTACTGTGCAGCTCCGTCGCACACTATCAATGCCTGTCCCAAACGTCCGGGAAACTCCAGATCCTAGCTCGCCAAGGAGAGGGCCGGCTAGGAGTAATGATCTCCTCTCCATCTCCTCATGACTGTAACCTCCCAGTGTCGCTCCAAATTGCTCAACGTTACAGGAACGTCATTGCCCTCCTTGATTCCGGAGCAGCTGGGAATTTCATAACCGAAGCTTATGTTAAACGGTGGTCCCTACCCACCGAGAGACTGTCCTCGTCCATCTCTTTGACTGCCGTGGATGGCAGCAAGATTTTTGACGCAGTCATTTCCTTAAGGACTCTTCCAGTTCGTCTGAGAGTGGGAGTTCTTCATTCTGAGTATATTTCTTTTTTAGTGATTCCAAGAGCCACACATCCAGTGGTTTTAGGCCTTCCATGGCTCCGTCTCCACAACCCATCAATTGACTGGACGACTACGCAAATACTGGCATGGGGTCCCTCCTGTGCTGAGACTTGTTTAGCCAAAGTTCTTCCTGTTTGTTCTTCCTTCCCCAGGTCATCTGATGTTCCGCCTCCTCCATATCAAGACTTCACGGACGTGTTCAGTAAAGCCTCTGCTGATATCCTTCCTCCTCATAGAGAATGGGACTGCCCAATCGACCTCATTCCAGGGAAGGTTCCACCGCGAGGCCGAACTTATCCATTGTCTCTGCCTGAGACACACTCCATGGAAGAGTACATCAAAGAGAACCTGGCGAAGGGTTTCATCCAACCATCTTCTTCTCCAGCCGGCGCAGGCTTCTTCTTCGTTAAGAAGAAAGACGGTGGTCTGCGTCCGTGCATCGACTACAGAGGTCTGAACGACATTACCGTCAAGAACCGATACCCTTTACCCCTGATTACCGAGCTCTTTGATAGAGTTAGTGGTGCAACTATTTTCACAAAGCTGGACTTGAGGGGTGCCTACAATCTCATCCGAATCCGTGAGGGTGACGAGTGGAAGACCGCCTTTAACACCAGTGACGGACATTATGAGTACCTCGTCATGCCCTTCGGATTGAGCAACGCTCCAGCAGTCTTCCAGCACTTCGTGAATGAGATTTTCAGGGACATCTTGTACCGCCATGTCGTGGTTTATCTAGACGACATCCTCATCTTTGCTAATAATCTCGAAGATCATCGTTTCTGGGTAAAAGAGGTTCTTTCCCGTCTCCGTGTCAATCACCTCTATTGTAAATTGGAGAAGTGTGTGTTTGAAGTTAAAACCATTCCGTTTCTAGGTTACATTGTGTCCGGTTCCGGACTAGAGATGGATCCTGAGAAACTACAAGCAATCCAGAATTGGCCTATACCCTTAAGCCTCAAAGGGGTCCAGAGTGTTAGGCGCCGGGGTCCGCTCGTCGGTGCGGCCCGGCGCCTAGCAACCAGGGACGCCGTGCGCGTACAGCCGCCGGCTCCCTGGCAATGCTAGACGCCGGGCGCACGGAGCCGCTCTGACCCTAGCAACGGGGACGCCACGTTCGGGCCGCGTTCCCCGTTGCTGGGTCTGTTCTAATTATTTTATGGTGTGCTGGCCGTGCAGCTTGCAAGCTGCACGGCATTCATTGTGATTACCCAGTCTGGCTCCTGATTGGGGAGTTCTCTGTTATAAGCACCCTTTGGACTTCCCACAGACGCCGGTGATAGCTTCCTGTTTGCCTGTGTCAGTTGCAGAGAGTTCCAGTCTTGCTCAATCCGGTTGTTCCTGTCCTCAGTGGTCCTGTACTCGGAAAGTTGTCATCATTCCTGGAGTCTGACCGAGCACCTTTAACATCCTGTGGTGTTCGTGAGTCGCGGCGCAGCCGTGTGTTGCGGCTTGTCCGCTTACTGTTTATTATTTAGTATATTTGTGTTCTGGAGCTTTTGCGGAGGATTCCGCTCCCACAGATCCACTCTGGTATCCAGCGGTGCTGGATAGGAGTAACGGATCGGTGGATCCTTGGTTGTCCTTTTCCCTGGCGGCTAGTCCGCACATACCTTTGGTTTAAGTTAGTTAGCTTGTAACCCCTGGCCTGGTTGCTTAGTCAGAGGGCCCCTTGTTATCACCCTGTCTCGGATTTCCCTTTGTCTCCCATTAAGACCTGAGGGGGCATCGGGGTTGGGCAGACATAATCCGCCCTTCGAACGCGGCTGCCATGGGCTCAAGCAACCATAGTCTCGCAGGGGATTTCTGATAACACGGGCGAGACAACGGAGTTAGGGCGCCAGGGGTTACTAGGCTCTCCTGCTCCCACTACCAGCAGATCTTCCCTGTACTCAGACCTCTGCCATAAGATCTCCTCTGGTCTGGAGTTCGGGAATCATAACATTATCACCGGCCAGACAAAAAAAGAAAATTAAAAGGAGTTAATTTTTTTTTCACTTATTCAGTTGGGAGATTTTGTCGGCCTCATGAATCCCACCGGTGTTGGGCCAAATCCTGGCCAACTTCTAGTTAGTCAGATTCAAGAACTTACTCAGATGGTTCAGGATCTGTCCCTCCGGGTGAGGTCACAGGAAGATCTGTTACGGACTTCCCCGAGGGTCATCCCTGAACCAAAAATGCATCTGCCTGACCGTTTTTCTGGGGATAGAAAACAGTTTTTTAATTTTAAAGAGTCTTGTAAACTTTATTTTCGTTTAAGACCAGTCTCCTCAGGTACGGAGGCTCAGCGGGTTGGAATTATTATTTCTCTGCTTCAGGGGGATCCTCAGACCTGGGCTTTTGGTTTAAAGACAGACGATCCGGCCTTATTGTCTGTAGACGCCTTTTTAAAATCTTTAGGGCTATTGTATGACGACCCTGATAGAGAGGCGTCCGCTGAGAGTCAGTTGCGTGCTCTCAGACAGGGTAGGAATCCCGCAGAGATTTATTGTACGGAGTTTCGCCGTTGGTCGAACGACTGTGGATGGAATGACCCTGCCTTACGCAGTCAGTTTCGCCTCGGCTTATCTGAATCTATAAAAGACAGTCTCCTTCAGTATCCCGCTCCTGAGACTCTCGATAAACTCATGGAGCTCTCTATTAAGATAGATCGTCGGCTCAGAGAGCGGAGGGCTGAAAAAGGAGCATCTGTCGGATCTACTCCTTGTGTTTTTTCCATTCCTGTGGACATGGAGGAGCCTATGCAGATAGGTCTCTCCAAATTGTCTCCTGAAGAAAGAACCAGGAGGCAAAATTCTGGTCTTTGTTTATACTGTGGAGGTAAGGGACATTTTGCCCGTAGTTGTCCGAACAAGTCGGGAAACTACCCGACCAAGTGAGTTGTGAGGGGGTTCACTTTGGTCTGCAGCTTATCTCCTCAAATAATTCACTGTTAGTTCCTGCTAAAGTTTCCTTTGGCAGCCTCTGTTCCTCGGTCTCTGCTTTTGTGGACAGTGGAGCTGCAGGGAACTTTATGGATTTAACATGGGCCAAGGCCTTAGGTATTCCTCAGTTAACCTTGGGTAGGTGTGTCACCATGCATGGTTTAGATGGGAGTCCCTTGTCCAATGGGGTTATTTCTCTCTGTACACCTCCTGTTTTACTTTCGGTAGGAGCTCTGCATTCTGAAAAGATTGAGTTTTTCCTTACCCATTGTCCAGCAGTTCCTGTGGTTCTGGGTCACCCTTGGCTGGCCTTTCATAATCCCATCATTGATTGGCAGTCGGGGGAGATCTTACAATGGGGTACCATCTGTAATAAAGAATGTATTACGCTTCCTATCCGAGTAGCTGCCGCCGTTCCCGCACCCATTCCTGTGGAATACCAGGATTTTGTTGATGTATTTTCCAAGGGCAATGCGGATATTCTGCCTCCCCATAGGCCTTATGATTGTGCCATTGAGCTAATTCCTGGTGCCACGTTGCCTAAAGGAAGGTTATATGCATTGTCTGGTCCTGAAACTGTGGCCATGAATGAGTATGTGAAAGAAAGCCTTGGGAAAGGATTTATCAGGCCATCTAAATCCCCTTTAAGTGCAGGTTTCTTCTTCGTAGAGAAGAAGGATGGTTCACTTAGACCCTGCATTGACTTTAGAGCTTTGAATAAAATCTCAGTAAAGAATACTTACCCTCTGCCGCTGATCTCTGTCCTCTTTGATCAGCTACGTTCGGCTGTGATTTTCTCTAAGATTGACCTGAGAGGAGCATATAACCTCATCAGAATCAAGTCAGGGGATGAGTGGAAAACGGCATTCAGTACTCAGTCAGGCCACTATGAGTATCTGGTTATGCCATTTGGCCTGTCTAACGCTCCGGCAGTTTTCCAGGATCTCATTAACGATGTGCTCCGTGAGTTTCTTGGAAGGTTCGTTGTAGTCTACTTAGACGATATTTTGATTTATTCTGACTCTGTAGAACAACATGTTACCCAGGTGCGTCAGGTTCTAAAAAAATTACGTGAAAATCACCTATATGCCAAGCTTGAGAAGTGTGAATTTCATGTCACGGAGGTATCCTTTTTAGGGTACATTATTTCCCCTCGGGGATTCTGTATGGAACCAAAGAAGCTCCAAGCCATCCTTAGTTGGGCGCAACCCACCAACTTAAAAGCAATTCAGCGCTTTTTAGGGTTTGCGAACTACTATAGAAGATTTATTCACTCCTTCTCTGACCTAGTTGCTCCCATTGTGGCACTGACTAAGAAGGTAGCAGATCCTACCAATTGGTCACGTGAAGCTGAGTTATCTTTTCAGGCCTTGAAACAAGCCTTTGTCTCAGCCCCTGTCCTCAGACATCCCAACCCAGAATTGCCTTTCATTGTTGAGGTTGATGCCTCGGAGGTTGGAGTAGGGGCTATCCTATCTCAGAAGGATCCGGATTCCCTCGAATTACATCCTTGTGCCTTTATGTCCTGGAAATTCTCATCTGCAGAATCCAACTACGATGTTGGTAACCGGGAATTGCTGGCTATTAAATGGGCTTTCGAGGAGTGGAGGTATTGGCTTGAAGGAGCGACTCATACCATTTCAGTTTTGACTGATCACAAAAATCTTCAATACATTGAATCAGCTAAACGACTGAATGCCCGGCAGGCTCGTTGGGCTTTATTTTTTACTCGTTTCAAATTTATTATCACCTTCAGGCCAGGTTCCAAGAATACTAAGGCAGATGCCCTGTCACGCAGTTTTCTTCCAGTTCAAGACAACAGTCCTGTTACTCCCATACTTCCGTCTTCAGTCATTCGGGCAGGCCTCACACAGGATGTATTTACCCAGTTAAAGCTGCTTCAACATCAAGCTCCTGAAAATACTCCTGCTGGTCGTCTTTTTGTCCCTGAGTTTTTGAGAGCAACTGTTTTGACGGAGTTTCATGATAGCAAAGTTGCCGGGCATCCGGGAATCGCTAAGACTTTGGAATTAGTCTCCCGCTCAGTATGGTGGCCTGGTCTTTCCAAAGACATTAAAGAGTTTGTTTTTTCGTGTCAGGTCTGTGCACAGCATAAAGTTCCTCGTTCTTTGCCTATCGGTCAACTTATGCCCTTGAATGTTCCTCTTAGGCCATGGTCGCATATCTCCATGGATTTTGTGGTGGACCTCCCTCTGTCAGCCGGATGCCGAGTCATATGGGTGGTAGTGGACCGTTTTAGCAAAATGGCCCATTTCATTGCTCTTCCCCGATTGCCATCTGCCCAGGGATTGGCAGTCTTGTTCCTCCGCCATGTTTTCAGACTCCATGGCTTACCCACTGATATTGTTTCTGATCGGGGTCCACAATTCATTGCACAATTTTGGAAGTCTTTTTGTGCTTCATTAAAGATGAAATTATCTTTAACGTCTGGCTATCATCCCCAATCCAATGGGCAGACTGAGCGAGTTAATCAATCTCTAAAACAATATTTGCGTTTGTACTCGGCCAAACTCCAAAATGACTGGTCTGAGTTTCTTCCATTGGCGGAGTTTGCTTATAATAATGCCTGTCATTCTTCCACCAATGTGTCTCCATTTTTTGCAGTTTTTGGTTTTCACCCCAGGGCTAATTCATTTTTTCAACATTCCTCTGTCTCCTCACTGGCCCTGACCTCTCATCTTAGACTCATTTGGAGAAAAGTACACCTGGCTCTCAGAAAAGCGGCATTCCGGGAAAAAAGATTTTCTGACAGGCTCCGGCGGCCGTGCACTTTTAAAGTAGGAGATAGGGTGTGGTTGTCGACTCGCAACATTAAACTTCGACAAACCTCAGCCAGATTGGGTCCTAAATTTATTGGACCATTTCACATTATCAAAAAAGTCAATCCAGTTGCTTTCCGGTTACGTTTACCAAAAACTTTACGGATCGGAAATACCTTCCATTGCTCATTGCTGAAACCATATGTTTCATCCAGTAGATTTCCTCGTAAAATATCTCAGGGGAGATCACCAATAAATGTACAGGGTCAGCAGGAGTTCCTGGTTGAGAAGGTTCTCGATTCCAAGTTTTCCCGGGGTCGGCTTTATTTTTTGGTACATTGGAGAGGTTATGGGCCAGAGGAAAGGTCTTGGGTCCTGGATGAGGATCTTCATGCCCCAAGGCTCAAAAGGGCATTTTTTCGAGAATTTCCTCGGAAACCTGGCTTTAGGGGTTCCTTGACCCCTCCTCAAGGGGGGGGGGTACTGTTAGGCGCCGGGGTCCGCTCGTCGGTGCGGCCCGGCGCCTAGCAACCAGGGACGCCGTGCGCGTACAGCCGCCGGCTCCCTGGCAACGCTAGACGCCGGGCGCACGGAGCCGCTCTGACCCTAGCAACGGGGACGCCACGTTCGGGCCGCGTTCCCCGTTGCTGGGTCTGTTCTAATTATTTTATGGTGTGCTGGCCGTGCAGCTTGCAAGCTGCACGGCATTCATTGTGATTACCCAGTCTGGCTCCTGATTGGGGAGTTCTCTGTTATAAGCACCCTTTGGACTTCCCACAGACGCCGGTGATAGCTTCCTGTTTGCCTGTGTCAGTTGCAGAGAGTTCCAGTCTTGCTCAATCCGGTTGTTCCTGTCCTCAGTGGTCCTGTACTCGGAAAGTTGTCATCATTCCTGGAGTCTGACCGAGCACCTTTAACATCCTGTGGTGTTCGTGAGTCGCGGCGCAGCCGTGTGTTGCGGCTTGTCCGCTTACTGTTTATTATTTAGTATATTTGTGTTCTGGAGCTTTTGCGGAGGATTCCGCTCCCACAGATCCACTCTGGTATCCAGCGGTGCTGGATAGGAGTAACGGATCGGTGGATCCTTGGTTGTCCTTTTCCCTGGCGGCTAGTCCGCACATACCTTTGGTTTAAGTTAGTTAGCTTGTAACCCCTGGCCTGGTTGCTTAGTCAGAGGGCCCCTTGTTATCACCCTGTCTCGGATTTCCCTTTGTCTCCCATTAAGACCTGAGGGGGCATCGGGGTTGGGCAGACATAATCCGCCCTTCGAACGCGGCTGCCATGGGCTCAAGCAACCATAGTCTCGCAGGGGATTTCTGATAACACGGGCGAGACAACGGAGTTAGGGCGCCAGGGGTTACTAGGCTCTCCTGCTCCCACTACCAGCAGATCTTCCCTGTACTCAGACCTCTGCCATAAGATCTCCTCTGGTCTGGAGTTCGGGAATCATAACACAGAGGTTCTTAGGGTTCGCCAATTATTATAGAAAATGTATACGAGACTTTTCCACCATTGTGGCGCCTATCACTGCATTAACCAAGAAAGGTGCTAATCCGTCCAAGTGGTCCGAGGAAGCTACACAGGCCTTTCATCTTCTGAAGCAACGGTTCATCTCTGCACCAGTTCTGAAACAGCCCGACACCGACTCTCCTTTTATCTTAGAGGTAGATGCCTCCTCCGTTGGAGTAGGAGCAGTGTTATCCCAGAGGGCCAAAGATGGACATCTACATCCTTGCAGTTTCTTCTCCCGGAAGTTCTCCCCAGCTGAGCGCAACTATGCCATTGGCGATCAGGAGTTGCTAGCCATCAAGCTCGCTCTGGAGGAGTGGAGATACCTGTTGGAGGGAGCTTCCCACTCAATCACCATACTTACCGACCACAAAAATCTTTTATATCTCAAAGGCGCACAATGTCTGAATCCTTGTCAGGCCAGATGGGCACTTTTCTTCTCTAGGTTTGACTTTAAACTCCAGTTCTGTCCGGGTTCTCAGAATCGTAAGGCCGATGCCCTTTCCCGCTCATGGGAGCAAGAAAATGAGTCCGAGTCTGCAGACAAGCATCCTATTATTAATCCGTTGGCATTCTCCACGGTAGGGATGGACTCTACGCCTCCACCAGGGAAAAGTTTTGTTAAGCCAGTTCTAAGGAAGAAGCTCATGCATTGGGCCCATGCTTCCCGTTTTGCTGGACATACAGGCATTCAGAAAACCCTTGAATTTATTTCTAGGTCCTACTGGTGGCCAACTCTGAAGAAGGACGTTATGGAATTTATTGCCTCCTGCCCAAAGTGTGCCCAACACAAAGTCTCCCACCAGTCGCCTGCGGGGCAACTGGTTCCATTATCTGTTCCCCGTCGACCTTGGACCCATTTGTCGATGGACTTTGTTTCCGATCTACCTATCTGCAACAAGTTTAATACCATCTGGGTGGTAGTTGACCGGTTCACCAAGATGGCACATTTCATCCCTCTCACCGGTCTTCCGTCAGCTTCCAAGTTGGCTCAAGTGTTTATACAAGAGATCTTCCGACTTCACGGTCTTCCTGAAGAGATCATCTCGGATCGTGGAGTACAATTTGTAGCCAAATTTTGGCGAAGTTTGTGTCAAGCCCTCCAAGTCAAGTTAAAGTTTTCCACGGCTTACCATCCTCAGACCAATGGTCAAACCGAGAGGGTGAATCAGGACTTGGAGGCCTTCCTCCGTATATATGTGTCTTCCTCTCAAGATGACTGGGTTCAACTCCTTCCTTGGGCCGAGTTCAGCCACAACAATCAATACCATTCCTCATCTTCTTCTACACCATTCTTCATTAATTATGGATTCCACCCTAAAGTCCCAGAATTCCAACCGCTTCCCGCAACTTCTGTTCCAGCAGTGGATGTCACCTTGCGTCAGTTTTCAAATAACTGGAGGAACGTCCGCGCAGCCCTGCTTAAAGCCTCATTCAGGTATAAGAAGTTTGCCGATAGGAAGCGTAGAGCGGTTCCTGCTCTCAAGGTGGGTGATCGTGTGTGGCTGTCCACGAAGAATTTGAGGTTGAGAGTTCCCAGCATGAAATTTGCACCTCGCTACATCGGACCCTTCAAGATTGAACAAGTCATCAATCCTGTTGCCTACAGGTTACAGTTACCATCCTTCTTGAAAATACCCAGGACATTTCATGTTTCTTTGTTGAGACCGCTGATCCTGAATCGGTTTCATTCCGCACTTCCTCCAGCTCCCAAAGTTCAGACTCAACGGGGAGTCGAGTACGAGGTGGCCAAGATTTTGGACTCACGTTTTCGTTACGGTCAGTTACAATACCTCATTGACTGGAAGGGCTATGGTCCTGAAGAACGCTCTTGGACCAATGCCTCAGACGTCCATGCTCCTGCCTTGGTCCGAAATTTCCACGCAAAGTTTCCTTTAAAGCCTAAGAAGTGTCCTGGGGCCACTCCTAAAGGGGGGGGTGCTGTCACGATCCGGGTATCTGGACGCCATTACTTACCCTTCAGATGCCTCCTAAGGCTGGCTCAGCGTTCCAGGACCGGATCCCGCTGTTCCTGAGTTTCCACATGCAGAATGTCAGAGTAGTGATTTCATCAGCCGCGGCCTCCGCTGTGCCCGCGTGGTTAAATGTGCGCTTGTCAGTCTGGCGTCTCCTGTCTCCTGTGGCCGGCGTCACCATTACTGTTTCAATTCTCACATGGATTACAAACCAAACTTCCCTCCAAGTGTCTGCATGGGCGCAGCCATCTTGGATTTTGTCATCTGATCATTTCCACCAATCTGCTGTCTGTATTGTTGATTTGCATAATTGCCTAGCCAACCCCTTCCTTGCTGCAGGTATAAGTAAGCTGTGCCTGAGCAAGGAAGGCGTCAGTGCTTTGGTTGTCTAACCTAGTTCCAGTTTGTCTCTCTCCTGTGGTTGTCTTCCAGGTTCCAGCTCCTGTCTCCAGACTTCTGCTATAGAGACCCGCACCAGCATTCCATCTGCGGTGTAGCCTGACTCTCCGATCCATTCTGGACTCACCTGTTTCCAGCTACAACAATCACCTGCTTCCAGCCCAGCTTCCAGCAGTGTACAGCTTCTCTTAAAGGGCCGGTGTCCTTTCTGCAGTTTACCACTCTCCACCGGTATTATTATTTCACCGCTCTCAAACAATCACCTGCTTCCAGCCCAGCTTCCAGCAGTGTACAGCTTCTCTTAAAGGGCCGGTGTCCTTTTCTGCAGTTTACCACTCTCCACCGGTATTATTATTTCACCGCTCTCAAACTCCAAACTTCATTATTATTTCATCGCTCTCAAGTTCGTTTATTATTTAACTGGTTCCAGCCAGTATCCACTCCGTACCAACAACAGTCTGGTTCCAGCCAGTATCCACAGCAGCCGTTTTACCTTCAGCAGCCCAGCCTTTCCTGGAACATCAGCTGGTACGATCCTGGGTTCTCTCCATTGCTACAGTCAGGCCTGGTAATGACTTTCCAACTAGAAGATTATAAGAACTGTCTCACACTACCAGTGCCTGTGGCCCTTGCCACCCTGTAGTACCCAGGAATTATATTTATCCTCTGTTGACTTTTATGTTTCCTTTTACTGCTGCTGTGTTACGGAGTTTGTCATAATAAACATCATTGACTTTTATCCTGGTTGTCGTGGTCACGCCTTCGGGCAGTTATTCTACATGTTACTTACATGTCTAGGGGTCTGATACAACCTCCCAGGTTCCGTTACATCTCAGCCCCTACAACTGAGGCTGCCTCCCGTCAGCTCAGGCCCTCAGTTGTGACAAGCACTTAGCTAGACACGGTAGCGCGATCCCTCCCCACATGCTTGCGAAGTGTTGCTGCGATAGCATTGCTAGTAACAAAAAGCGAAGATGTAGTGCTAGGACACAACCTCACAATCCACACGCCACATGCAGTGTCAGCCTTGCTAAATTCTGCCCAAACCAGACACGTCTCATCAGCGCGGTTTACAAGATGGGAATTGGCATTGATGGCCCCCGTAAACATCACCATAAAGAGATGCAGCGCATTAAATCCTGCAACGTATCTCCTAGGTGTGCCTGGACAGGCACAAAGGGTGGAGGATGAGAGTAATGGTGAAGGAGGATTTAGTATAGGAAAAGACATGCATGATTGTATGGAATATTTGACCCAAAATTTCACGGCAAGGCCTGACATCAGTGACAACCCACTGGAAGATGTAGATTTTACTTTCTACACTGACGGTAGTTGTCACAGACAGACGGACTCGGGAGACTTGTGTACTGGATACGCAGTCGTAGATGACCAAGGCACCACAAGAAGCAGAACCGCTAGGCCCACCTCACTCAGCCCAGGTTGCTGAACTGGTTGCCCTAACCAGAGCATGTGAATTGGCTAAGGGCAAATCAGCCAATATCTATACCGATTCTAGATACGCCTTCGGGGTAGTCCATGATTTCGGAGCCCTATGGCGCCTCAAAAATTTAATGACGGCAGCTGGTACACCGGTAGCGCATGCAGCTCACATCAAAAGGCTTCTAACAGCGATACAGGAACCCGACAGAGTGGCTGTTATCAAGTGTAAAGCACACACATATAGCCAAGACCCGGTATCACTTGGTAACAGCCGAGCAGACGAAGCTGCTAAGTTAGCAGCTGGTACCCCCAGACAGACAGACATCACACAGGAAAAGGCAGTTTGGAGGGCAAAGGGATATGGCCAGGAGTCCTCAGGACTCTGGACAGATGGACAGGGTAAACCAGTGGCACCCAGAGCATACCTTCCAAGTTTAGCGGAAGCAGCACATGGGCTGACTCATCTAGGCAAGGAAGGGATGTGTAAGCTAGTAAGAGCTTATTGGTGCGCCCCAGGATTTTCCTCCCATGCAGGTAAGAGAGCAATGACATGTCTTACCTGCTTGAGGAAGAATATCGGAAAGGCAATACCAACAGAACCATCTCATATCCCTCCAACAGATGGCCCTTTCCAGGTAATACAAATCGATTTCATACAATTACCCCCTTGTCGAAATTTGAAGTATGTACTAGTTTGTATAGATGTGTTTTCAAATTGGGTCGAAGCATTTCCTGTGGCCACAAACACCGCTATGTTTACTGCTAAGAAAATTGTACAGGAATTTGTGTGTAGATACGGTATCCCTAGAATAATTGAAAGTGATAGGGGTACCCATTTTACAGGTGATGTCTTTCAAGGAATGTGTAAGTTGATGGGAATTAATAGTAAGCTGCACACTCCGTACCGCCCCCAGGCGAGTGCGAAGGTAGAAAGAGTGAACAGCACTATTAAAAATAAATTGAGCAAAGTTATGGCAGAAACAGGATTGACATGGCCAGAAGCTTTGCCCATTGTATTATACAGCATCAGAACCACTCCCAGGTCCCCTCTTAATCTGTCCCCTTTTGAAATTCTGTTCGGTCGACAACCGCATGTTATGATTAACCCTCAGGATGATTTGAAGTGTAACAATGAAGTGACTGTAAAATACCTGGTTAAGATGAGTAAACAGCTAAGGAATCAGAATGACAATTTGAAGTTGGTGATTCCTGATCTGCCAGATAGTAATTGTCATGACATTGAACCTGGGGATTATGTAATGATACGGAATTTTCTACGCTCAGGTTGCCTTATTGACAGATGGGAAGGACCATACCAAGTCTTATTGATTAGCATGACAGCATTGAAGGTTGCCGAGAGAGAGACTTGGGTTCATTCGTCCCATTGTAAGAAGGTTGCTGATCCAGAGAGGTCTCGTGATAAAGAACAGATGGTAGAGGAAGTTGTATCACTGGAGTGTCTGTTTCAGGAAGAGTGAAACGGCACCTGAGCATTGAGAATAATAAGATCGGAGGCAGTTGTCGATCCCCTGTTCCCTTTTATTGTTTTTCTCCACCTCCCATCCCATCTCCCTCAATTATTTCTTTCCCCCTTCTCATTTTTCTCCATTTCCTCCTATAAGATGGACTTGCCCCAAGAGACTGTGATCCGGATTTTCCTGTTGACCATGATGTTGATCAGAGCAGTCTGTTCCGGCGAGAGTACCATGGAGGTCGAGAGAGGTTCTGGAATGGATTCTGATGACAGAGATGGAGGCGTAGATTTCCAAGAACAACATAATCACAGAGTAAAGGCGAGTATCAGAAAACGATCTGGTAGCATTGACAATAGAAGGAATTGTGAAGGATTGTTAGCTGAAGAAAACTGCATCTGTAGGCATTGTGATAACTTAGTTGAGGATGGGTGCATCAAGAAATGTCAGTCCAGTTTTAACATTAACATGGACCGGCATCCATTGGGTGACTATCACTCATTAGTGGGTAAGGTGTTAAACCAAACAGACTGTTGGGTATGCTCTCAAGTACCTCAAGGTCACAGCAAGTCAGGACTAGTACCATTTCCTTTAACGATAGGGGAGGTACTTGAGTTAAGTGGTGGGAGGCCAGTGGACAAGAGGTTTAATATCTCTAGTCCTCCTAGTTTGAAGCTCCACCAATATCATGTGGATAGGTCCTTAGTGTGTTTTAACATTTCCAATCCCCGAAAGCCGGGAAATTGGGAAGTGTCATGGAGTAATCAAACCATGACATTCTCACATAGAGCCGACAGATTGCCCATAGACACAGAACTTATACGCCAGATAGCCGACCATAGGAAATTCTTTCGGTATAGGTACACCTTAGGAAGTAGGATCATGCGAGTTGGAGAAGTATCACCAGGATACTGTGCACATGTCGTACAAACAGATACGTGTACTAAACAGATGGGAGAATTAGGGTTAGGAGATTTCATATGGAAAATTTTTAATATGGTAATGTCCTACTCCGTCCCATATGTTCTCCCCGATGATGCATACTTCATATGCAGGAGGAAGGCGTATAAGTGGCTTGCCCCAAACTCAGAAGGGTTATGTTATATTGGAAAAGTACTGCCTGAGGTAATGACTTTATCCCACACTAAAATGAAGGATATTCACCGCAGTGCCCAAGCTCCTTATACTCACACTCATTACGAACACATCGTTAAACGGCACCTGATAGAAAGAACAGAGCATCCGGCTTCTGACCTGATCCATGAATCCACCGGGATTCAATTCCTAATCGCGTTAGATATCACTCGTACCGCCAGAGGAGTGATAAATTATAAATATATATCTGCGCTTGCAAATTTATTAGACAATATCACTGAAATGTATGATGACACATTCAGGTATACTGGGAGAGAGTTACAAGCCTACAAAACAGAACTGGTTCAGCATAGGATGATTCTCAATTATCTCACGGCTGTGACAGGCGGGTATTGTGTTACCCTAGCGACTCAGTATGGAATAAAGTGCTGCACGTATATTACAAACAGCACTGAGGACCCAGCCGAGGTCATAGACCAAAAGATGGATGACATTTTGCAATTAAAATGGGAGTTCCGAAGGAAACACAATCTCACCCTTGCCGCTGTGGGTAATGAGCTGACCGGTTGGGTGTCATGGTTGAACCCACGAAATTGGTTCTCTGGTTTAGGAGAATGGGCCAAAGGTATTATCATGGATGTAGGGAAATTTCTTTTGTGTATTCTGGGTGTCATCATATTGGTCGGTCTGATATTTAGATGCGTTCGGGTTTTAACAAAGTGTAAACGTAGCGCCCGAGTGATGAGTTTAAGAAGTGAAGATACTGTAATAACAACGACTGATTTGATTTACGACCCAACCATTGAGACAATGACGTGATGAAAATGTGATTCCACGGTCCGTTTCTTTCACCCGTTTCTCCTTTGTTTTCCTCCAAGGTACAAAGACATCCGCTTGGAAGAAGAATTTGACAACCTTTTACACAGACAATTGATGGACAATGCCATAGACCCCCAATATCCCTAGCAATTTTAAAATTTTACGATAGCCCAACACTTTTGTAAGTCTATGGACATTGAGAAAGCTTTTTGCTCGCATTTTGGCAAAAGCCCAAAGAGACTACAGTCAACATGTACATCAAGACAAGACATCAGACAAGACTTCAATCAACAAATGTACATTAAACTCACATAGTTTATGACTGCATTTACCATAATTGCTCCTTATCTTCATCTCTACAACCTTCAGGTAATGACACACATAGTCGATAGGGAATATAGGCACAGATATCAGCACTCACATATCCCCCCATTCATGTATCATCAACTAAAATGTGCTCCCCCATTTTGTTGCAACCAAAAACCGAAAAGAGCTCGGTAAAGTTTGACAGCCCATCCACAGACCCGTACCACAGGATAAGAAGGAATTCAAATGTATACTTCGCAATACCTCGAAGCTTGATTTAAAACACGTTCGGCACGATGATACATGACCCCTCAAACATGGACTCATACATACATGCTTCTACTATCTCACTAGGTCATACCTTTTTTTCCCCACCTTCTTCTCTTCTCCCTTACCCAATCATAGAAATGTATTTTTACATGACATATATTTTTCTCTTTTTGAACTGTTTAGGAAGTGGCAGTTATTGGTGACTGCCAAAGGGTGGACTGTCAAAGTCAGAAAAATATCACGCTGCACATTGCCATATATGCACCTCATGCGTGTGCCCGCTGCACGTGCATGAGCCCTCCCGTGCGTGCGTATACTCGCAGTCGTGTGCACTCGCAGGCGCACGATATGCGCATTTACGGTAGAGTTTGTGTGCGTCTAGCGGGCGACTCGATCGTTACATATTTTAGTCATATAATGTATTTTGTAGATTATGGTCCCTTTGATAGAATCTGAAAGTTTAGTTAATGTAGTATGTTCAGAGACAAAGAGATCCCTCTTTGTTTGATACGAAGGGTCAGACAGGGGTGACACAGTGGTGTTTAGTATCCATCGGAAGAGTATTAAATTAGCAATATTCCGGTGTTGGTTAGAAACGGATTAATCGCTCGTGCGTATAGTTATGGCCATAAGAAGTTTATGGACATTTGCTATATTTGCAGTTTATTACCCATGCGGCGGGCAACCTGAGTTTCCCTCCCACTTGAGCAGTTTGAAATAGTCACAGCCCACCTGTATGAACCAACCTATGACCTTTTGTTATAATGCGGAGACGGATTCCTGTGTCCAATCAACAATAAGAATGTAGGGACCATTGTACTGTACTGTGTGTAAGTGTATATAAAGACAAGCCGACCTGGGCCAGCTCTCTACTCTTCTCAACGGTTCTCATCACTGATAATCGGGAGCTGGATATCCAGAAAGGCGCTTGCGATTGTTTCCCCTTGTGCGTAAGTTCTCTGCAACCATATTTATCTCCTATTTGTTGTAAGCCATTTCTCTCTCTCCTTCCCCTTAAATGTAATTGTGCCGCTATTGTAATTTTAACGTGTAGTATTTCGGTTAGGTATTTTATGTTAGTTTGGTAGTGTATAAGTTGTAATGTGTATTCTTTTGCAATTGAACGTTCATTCTCTCCCTTAAAGGTGTTAGAACCTTAGACCGGTATTTGAGTGTTTATTATATTGCTAAAAGTGTTCTCTGAGCGTCACATACGCTCATACAGCTTTTAAACTAACAAGGTTACACTGTGTTGCATTTACACCCTAACACTGCACAAAGGTTTACAGTATAAGTACATTATTTATGGTATAGTTATAAAGGTTTAACTCTGTGAGCGTCAGCGCCGCTTGTGATCTCCTCGTGGTCTCGAGCGTCCGCTACGCTGATAGCGTATCGTTACGTTAATTGGCAGCCTATAGCGTGCTTGCCTCTACGCATTAAGCCGTGAGCGAACGTGCCGCTCGTGCGTCTCGTCCACGGCTAAGCGTCCGCTATGCTAAGTGCGTACCCTTACGGTACCACATACTCCAATAGCGTACTGAGTCTCTTAACCTTTTAGCGTGTTTAATATAGGATATATATTAGGCTTTATCAACTGGCAGGAAAAAGAGGCAATTTGGAGACCCTTGCTCAAACTGGCTTTGTTTTACCTAAGTTGCCCCCCCTCCAGTGTGTACTCCGAAAGAGTGTTTAGTGCAGCCGCTCACCTTGTCAGCAATCGACGTACGAGGTTACTTCCAGAAAATGTGGAGAAGATGATGTTCATCAAAATGAATTATAATCAATTCCTCCGTGGAGACATTCACCAGCAATTGCCTCCAGAAAGTACACAGGGACCTGGGATGGTGGATTCCAGTGGGGACGAATTAATACTCTGTGAGGAGGGGGATGTACACAGTGAAAGGGGTGAGGAATCGGACGATGAGGAGGATGGGGACATCTTGCCTCTGTAGAGCCAGTTTGTGCAAGGAAAGATTGATTGCTTCTTTTTTGGTGGGGGCCCAAACCAACCAGTCATTTCAGTCACAGTCGTGTGGCAGACCCTGTCACTGAAATGATGGGTTTGTTAAAGTGTGCATGTCCTGTTTATACAACATAAGGGTGGGTGGGAGGTCCCAAGGACAATTCCATCTTGCACCTCTTTTTTCTTTAATTTATCTTTGCATCATGTGCTGTTTGGGGACTATTTTTTGAAGTGCCATCCTGTCTGACACTGCAGTGCCACTCCTAGATGAGCCAGGTGTTTGTGTCGGCCACTTGGGTCGCTTAGCTTAGCCATCCAGCGACCTTGGTGCACCTCTTTTTTTCTTTGCATCATGTGCTGTTTGGGGACTATTTTTTAAATCTGCCATCCTGTCTGACACTGCAGTGCCACTCCTAGATGGGCCATGTGTTTGTGTCGGCCACTTGGGTCACTTAGCTTAGTCATCCAGCGACCTCGGTGCAAATTTTAGGACAAAAAATAATATTGTGAGGTGTTCAGAATAGACTGGAAATGAGCGGAAATTATGGTTATTGAGGTTTATAATACTATGGGATTAAAATGACCCCCAAATTCTATGATTTAAGCTGTTTTTAAGGGTTTTTTTGTAAAAAAAACACCCGAATCCAAAACACACCTGAATCCGACAAAAAAATTTCAGGGAGGTTTTGCCAAAACGCGTCCGAATCCAAAACACGTCCGCGGAATCGAATCCAAAACCGAAACCCAAATCCCGAAAAATTTCCGGTGCACATCATTAGTAACAAGTACCTATACGCTGTGCGATTGGACCGCACGTTTGTACGTGCGATACGTGGCGCAACGTGATACTATTTTTGCAAGCTTTTGCGCAAACCATGGTATAATTAGCGCCATGTAGAGCATACGCAAGCGTGATTTGTGTATAACGAAAAGGGAAGTTTTCGCTGGTCTCTCTCAGGAAAATCTTCAACGGTAGATATTCACTGTAAAATGTAATTTATTCCTAAAGCTTCCAGTGAATAGAAGCCAGGTAGGGTCCTCACTGGGTACGCGGTGGTCACTATTGGAGTGAGTCGTGGTACGTCAACTGAGAAGGAGCGAGTGAAAGCGCTAGGTGTCTTTCACCGTCTATTCGTGTTGTGCATTGGGGATTGCGTTAGCAAGCAAAAAGTCTGCGATGAGATCCAATTGCACAAGCGGTGGGCGTTTGGTAGCCAGGGTTCAGGCTGGAGAGCCGCGGCCCAGGGGGTCAGCGAGGTTTATTATGTGTGAGAAATATGGTCCACACACGGAGGCTTTTTGCAAATTAATGGGTACGTATGACTGCTGATGATAGGGCATCATTCCCTGGGGTTGGTGAGTTTGATCCTAAGGTATTGCAGGTAGTATGTTTAACCAAAGTCATATAAGACAAGAACGGAAATATAAGAACTGTTTGATCTTGTAGCAACAATAAACAAGTAGGAAGAAAAAGAGAAAGCAAGTACACCGCCATATGTAGATGTGGAAGCAGTTATGGCCAGCATACAAACTATAGAAAAAAATAAAAATATGAAAAATATGAATGTAACCTATATATGTACTAATGAATGTCGAAGTTTTATCTAGGAGGAGAAGGCGACCTGACTGGTTTCAGACATACCTCATGCACTCAGAGGAGTATCCAACCAGTAAAAGAAGAGCAGTAGCCTGCGGAGGAAAGTGGCTGAGACCAGTGGAACTGGTAAGTATGGTGTCATTCATGTACATATATAGTAAAACCCAAAAATAAAATAAAAATCAAGAAAGTAACGTCAGAAATGGAGAAAAACCTGTCCGCACATTTGTATTTGCCAGTAGGAAAGAGGACAGAGACAGGGTAACCCCTGGGTATTTCTTTTAGTTACCATATAAGAAGTATTCATTCCTAGTAATCCCCTAGTCAAGATGAGCACGGAAATGTTTGTTGGACCATGTACAGACCCTTAATACGGGATGAGAAGGATTGAATGAATACTTCGCATGACCTAGAAGCTTGTTACATTTTTTTTTGTCTTTTGCAATAATAGAAAATTCTCCATCTGGATAAGATCACTGGTAAACATTAATTCGGCAAATGGGAGGAACGAAAGAAGTGCAACATTACCCTATGACAAAAACCTGCTGAAGTTACGATTGGGCCCATACGATGCTAAACCCTTTCCTTTCCTTCTTTTTCCTAACAGAAATGGCCCCTGACTAATGTAACAGAAACTTTGTTAAATATGAAATACATATATTGTACTCCCGCCCAGGAAGTACAAGGTATGTTAGATACCCTCAAAGACTAATGTTGCATTACACTGTTCTAGATTCATGTTCATCACAGGTAGAGGAAATTATCTCACAGATACGGGGTTCCCTATGAACTTAGGATGGACAGGACACTGGATTGATGGCTGAAGTAGTCCCAGTAGTGACACAGCATGCACAAGCTTTAAGGGGGGTAGACAAAGTAGGTAATCAATTCCCCGTAGTGCCCAATCCAGTTGTCATTTTAATAAAATCCTCTCCACCTCTACAAACTTATCTGTCACCAACCTCTATTCTGTTTCTCCACAGTTTCCTCTTCATCTTTTGCATTCACACAGGAGGGTACAATACTTGGACCCGATTACAGTTCAAACACTACATGCCTAATTGGTTCTTCAGATTTCTGCCTGAACCCAGTATATCTCACCAGCACGATGACACCAGTATTACTGCAGTGTGCCTTGTCATGCACAAAGGGTGGAGGAAGGATGAGAATACTGGTGAAGGGAAATTTTGTATAGACACTGATATGCCCGTTGGTGAACGCAGACCAGTCGTTGTAATTGATTTGCTATGGACAAGATTTGTTTTGTTCTATTTTTTTTCTTTCCTCTTTCCCGCTGACAAACATTTTTTTCAGGACATTCTATTTTTGTGAAGTTTTTCATGAGGAGTCGAGTGTGGGACTGGAACTGGTTCTGGAGGAAGGAGTGATTTAGTTATAGGATCCCAGGATTAGCCTATCAGTTTGTTAAAGCCAGAGAAAAATCATCCATTGAGTGATTACCACTCACTAGTGGGTAAGGTCTTATATCAAACGAAAAGTTGGATGTGCTCACAGGTACCTCTAAGACAAAATGATGCAGGATTAGTGCCATATTTCTTTTAGAGTTAGCTGAGGTACTTGAATTACACGGAAGGGGGAGGGGACTGGTGGACAAGGAATATAATATAACTAGACCCCCTAGCCTAAAGATCCACCAGTACCATAGATAAATCCTTGGTATGTTTAAATCTCACCAATTTCAGGAAATTGGGAGGTAATCAGGAACAATCAGACAATGGCTATTCACATATTGCAAATAAAGAGCTCATTAATATGTGTGGAAGAAAGGTTTATGAGTGTCTCTCCCCGAACTCCGAAGGTTTATGTTATTTAGGAAGGACACTACTTATAACCCTTGTTCAATGATGAAACAGACCTAGCATACATTCCAGAAATGGAAACAATGGGGTAAATTTACTAAGAATCGTATTTTCCCGTTTGAGGTCAAAGTTCAATCACGAATGACATCGAAAGTGTAAATATGCAACTTTTTGAATTGATTACGACTAATTTACTAAGCTGCCGTATTCTGCATTTTCGGGTTTTCCGATGTCGATGTCATTCGTTTTTTTTGGCAGTGTTTTACGTGAGTGACTTGTAAAACACTACCGACTTTAATACAATGAATCTCGGCCGGATCTGAGAGATCCGTGCTGGGCTTCATTGTGCACCTTGTAAAAAAAAAAAAATGTTTCAATGTTAAAAAAATATTGCGTGGGGTCCCCCCTCCTAAGGCAAACCAGCCTCGGGCTCTTTGAGCCGATCCTGGTTGCAAAAATATGGGGGGGGGAAATGGACAGGGGTTCCCCCATATTTAAACAACCAGCATCGGGCTCTGCGCCTGGTCCTGGTTCCAAAAATACGGGGGACAAAAAGCGTAGGGGTCTCCCGTATTTTTGAAACCAGCACCGGGCTCCACTAGCTGGACAGATAATGCCACAGCCGGGGGTCACTTTTATACATTGCCTTGCGGCCGTGGCATCAAATATCCAACTAGTCACCCCTGGCCGGGGTACCCTGGGGGAGTGGGGACCCCTTCAATCAAGGGGTCCCCCCCCCCAGCCACCCAAGGGCCAGGGGTGAAGCCCGAGGCTGTCCCCCCCATCCAATGGGCTGCGGATGGGGGGCTGATAGCCTTTGTTCAAAGTGATTGATATTGTTTTTAGTAGCAGTACTACAAGGCCCAGCAAGCCTCCCCCGCAAGCTGGTACTTGGAGAACCACAAGTACCAGCATGCGGCGGAAAAACTGGGCCGCTGGTACCTGTAGAACTACTACTAAAAAAATACCCCAATAAAGACAACACACACACACACCTTGACAGTATAACTTTAATACATCCATCCACACCTCCATATACACATATTTACCTTATGTTCACACGAGGGTCGGTCCTCTTCTCCAGTAGAATCCATGGTGTACCTGTTGAAAAAATTATACTCACATAATCCAGTGTCTTAAGCTCCTCGGTAAATCCTTTTGTAATCCACGTACTTGTAAAAATAAAAAAACGGATACCCGACCTCGCACTGAAAGGGGACCCATGTTTTCACATGGGTCCCCTTTCCCCGAATGCCTGGAACCCCCTCTGACTTAAGTCCAAGAAGGTTCCATCAGCCAATCAGGGAGCGCCACGTTTGGCACCCTCCTGATCGGCTGTGTGCTCCTGTACTGACTGACAGGCGGCACACGGCAGTGTTACAATGTAGCGCCTATGCGCTCCATTGTAACCAATGGTGGGAACTTTGTGGTCAGCGGTGAGGTTACTCTCGGTCAACCGCTGACCTGGAGCGCATAGGCGCTACATTGTAACACTGTCGTGTGCCGCCTGTCATACAGTACAGGAGCACACAGCCGATCAGGAGGGTGCCAAACGTGGCGCTCCCTGATTGGCTGATGGAACCTTCTTGGACTTAAGTCAGAGGGGGTTCCAGGCATTCGGGGAAAGGGGTCCCATGTGAAAACATGGGTCCCCTTTCAGTGCGAGGTCGGGTATCCGTTTTTTTATTTTTACAAGTACGTGGATTACAAAGCCCAGTTTTTCCGCCGCATGCTGGTACTTGTGGTTCTCCAAGTACCAGCTTGCGGGGGAGGCTTGCTGGGCCTTGTAGTACTGCTACTAAAAACAATATCAATCACTTTGAACAAAGGCTATCAGCCCCCCATCCGCAGCCCATTGGATGGGGGGGACAGCCTCGGGCTTCACCCCTGGCCCTTGGGTGGCTGGGGGGGGGGGACCCCTTGATTGAAGGGGTCCCCACTCCCCCAGGGTACCCCGGCCAGGGGTGACTAGTTGGATATTTGATGCCACGGCCGCAAGGCACTGTATAAAAGTGACCCCCGGCTGTGGCATTATCTGTCCAGCTAGTGAAGCCCGGTGCTGGTTTCAAAAATACGGGGGACCCCTACGCTTTTTGTCCCCCGTATTTTTGGAACCAGGACCAGGCGCAGAGCCCGATGCTGGTTGTTTAAATATGGGGGAACCCCTGTCCATTTTTTCCCCATATTTCTGCAACCAGGATCGGCTCAAAGAGCCCGAGGCTGGTTTGCCTTAGGAGGGGGGACCCCACGCAATTTTTTTTTAAACTTTCAAACATTTCCCACCCCTTCCCACTGAAAAACATGCACGGATCTCATGGATCCGTGCATGCCTATACAAACACGGGATAAAAAAGCAGGTCTCTTTTTTTTTAGCACTTTTTCACGATTTGTATTTCATCACGGCAGTGTTTGGCTATTGTCGGCAGTGTTTGTGTTTTGCACTTTTTAGTAAATTCCCGATTTCTACCAAATTGCAGGCGTATTTGACCGATGGTGTATTGATTCGTGTTTTTTTCCTAGGACTTCCAAAATATTACGAATGCCCTCATCACTGCCGTGATTTTTGCTTAGTAAATTACCGAGATGACACTTTGAAGAAAAAACGGCATCTCGGTCAAAATCGGGAACTTAGTAAATATACCCCAATGTTTAGAAAGTGATAGGAATATATTTATATCATGAAAATTTTATATGTCACTTTCACGATTTGTTTGTGTTTTCTCCCTCTACCCAGCAGAACCCCAATCGAATCCGAACATCAGTGTAAAAAGACGTAGGTACATGTATGTGTGAAATGTTCGTTCAAATAAGACATTATAGGCCATAGCACTGTCCCAGCATACTCTATAAGTTGAATGTTGTCCCACACCCAACCAGTGGTCCCGTAACCACCGAGTGCATATAGAGGATGTCTTGTCCTCCTCCCTGTCAAATATAGTCAAATGTCTGATTTGCGAAATTAATACATACTTGTGTCTAGGTCACCGATTATTGTCTGAAATATTTTTCTTATGTTAATAATTTATGGCAGTTATTATTTACTGCCAAAGGGTGGACTGTCGAAGTAAAAAATATTACATAGAGAGAACATACAAACCCCACACAATATGAGTCGCTAAGCTTGCAAATACGCGCAGCGCACACTGCAATATATGGTAACATACGCATTTACACAGACATGCCACAAAGATAGATTCGACACATATTTCATACAGCACATAACTTGAACATATCAAGCACCAGACATGATAAAGTTTAAAATTATATAATGGAGTAACGTCATGTATGTGTATTATTGGAGCAGAGCAGGATGGACATGTCATGCTTGGTGTCAAAGTAACCAGATTAATGTGTGTATCAATTTGATGCCTGTTATTAAGTTATAGCCCATTGCCATTAGTAGATATGATTGAATGTATGAATATAAAGCCACAATTCTGAAGAGAACAATGGACATTCCATTTAAAGCATGTGGACAGGAAACTCAGGCCAGCCCTTTTGATGTCTTCAAGGCTTGCATATGAACTGACCAATGACTCATCATGAATGTGAAAGTTCCCTCCCCTAGACTAATAACAAGAGACCTGTGCACGCCCCCACTCTCAGTGTATTGCTGAACACACACACACAGATGGCCCTTTTTTGTCCCAGATGCTGAGCGAGATGGAGTGTTGTAATATTTTTTGCGATGTATAGCGCACATTCACAGCACATTGTAATAAGATGCGCAGGCGTCCACAGTATATATTAGAGCTGGCATTTTAAATATTTGTTAGAAAGCAATTTGACTTTTACACCAGTTCACCAACAGGGTCAAGGTTATTATTCCAATCTTTTTGTAGTACCAAAGCCGGTCGGCTCGGTCAGACCGATATTGAACCTGAAGTGGCTCAATCAGTATGTCACTTACTACAGATTCAAGATGGAATCCCTGCGGTCAGTGATTGCAGGTTTAGAACCACAGGAATTCATGATTTCGCTGGATCTCAAGGATGCGCACTTACACATTCCAATTTGGCCATCGAATCAGGCGTACTTAAGGTTTGCATTACAACAAACCAATTATCAATTTCAGGCACTACCGTTTGGCCACTCATCACACATCACAAAGGTGATGTCTGTGATGATAGCTCATCTCAGATCCCTGGGAGTGATAATAGTTCCGTACTTGGACGACCTTCTCATCAAGGCTCCGTCTCAACAAATACTCCTTCAACATGCCTTACTAACGTACAATGTACTAGTTCAGCATGGTTGGATTGTCAACTTCAAAAAATCAAGCCTGGTTCTGTGTCAAAGAATTCAATTCCTAGGAATGATTCTGGATACGGTGGATCAACGAATGTGCCTGCCAGAACAGAAAGCACAAAGTATTTGTCATTTGGTACAGTTAACACACAAACCACGGACAGTCTTGGTGCATTTGTGCATTCGACTGTTAGGAAAGATGGTGGCGTCTTTCGAAGCGCTTCAGTTCGGAAGATTTCACTCACGTTCTTCTCGCACAGTGGTCAGGCTCTCATCTACAAATTCATGAGATGGTGCGGTTGTCTCCGAGGGCCAGAGTATCACTACTCTCGTGGCTCCACATACACAATCTCACCACGGGAAAAAGGTTCGGAATCTTGAATTGGATAATGCTGATGACAGATGCAAGTCTCAGAGGTTGGGGAGCAGGGGTTCTACATTGTCAGCTTCAAGGTCTATGGTCAGACCGAGAAAAATTACTGTCAACAAATGTCCTTGAACTCATGGCCATGCGAGAAGTTGCTAGAATCCTGAATTGGGCCGAGCATCACCAAGTGATATTGTCGGCAATGTTCATTCCAGGAGTGGACAACTGGGAGGCAGATTATCTCAGCCATCAGGATATTCATCTAGGAGAATGGGCTTTAACTCCAGAAGTGTTCCAGATGTTAGTCCAGCGGTGGGGTTACCTGCAGGTGGATCTATATGGCATCTCGCCAAAATCATCAAACACTCCAATATGTGTCCAGAACAAGAGATCCAGGGGCAGTGGCAATGGATACTCTTACAATAGCGTTTCCGTACAGCCTAGTGTATCTATTTCCACCATTTCCGCTGCTTCCTCGGTTGCTAAAGCGCATCAAAAGAGAATCCACGACCGTCATACTAGTGGCACCTCATTGGCCTCGGAGAGCGTGGTTTTTGGATCTCCGCGGTCTACTCGCAGATGATCCATGGCCGCTTCCACTACTTCCAGACCTACTACAACAGGGTCCATTCCTTTACCCTGATTTAGTACGGCTGCGTTTGATGGGGTGGCTGTTGAGACCGCTCTCTTAAGATGAGAGGGCATTCCAGAGTCAGTTATACGAACCATGTAACGTGCTAGGAAGCCAGTTACTGCAGCTCATTATCTCAGAATTTGGCGAGCTTATATAGGTTGGTGTGAAGCTCATAAGTTTCCAACATCTTCTTTCTTTTTTTTTTTTTGTGTAAACTGTTTTTTATTACTTAAAGCAGCA
Organism: Pseudophryne corroboree; assembly: GCF_028390025.1. Classification (NCBI taxonomy): domain Eukaryota; kingdom Metazoa; phylum Chordata; class Amphibia; order Anura; family Myobatrachidae; genus Pseudophryne; species Pseudophryne corroboree. Next base: position 682,601,744 of record NC_086446.1, read on the forward strand.
GACAAAACATTACAGCAATACTTTTCCAAAAAAAAGGGGGGGGGGGGGCGACAAAAACATCACGTCATGTATGTCAGCACTCTACACATAGAGCGCTCAGGGTATAAAAAATAATTTGTCTGCTTTGCTTACATCAAAACTTATCAACATCTTCTTTCAAGTTATCCCATCTTTTGCTATTTTTACAGGCAGGGTTAGATGGGGGACTACGTTTAGCTACACTAAAAGTGCAGGTCTCTGCCTTGTCAATTTTCTTTCAAAGGCGTTTGGCTCTTTTGCCCACAGTTCACACTTTCCTGCAAGGTGTCCTTAGAGTTCAACCTCCATTCATACCACCTACTCAGTGGCGGAACTAGAGAATGGTGGGCCCAGGTGCAACAATATGCATTGGGCCCCCTCCCATATTAAAAACAGGGAAATGGCGTCGCCCAAAATACGGTGTTTTATCTCACTAACAAGGGGTGTCGCCACACAGTAGTACTCCCAATTCACAGTAGAGCCTTATACACAGTACGCCACACAGTAGAGCGCCTTATACACGTTGCGCCACACAGTAGAGCGCCTTATACACGTTGCGCCACACAGTAGAGCGCCTTATACACGTTGCGCCACACAGTAGAGCGCCTTATACACGTTGCGCCACACAGTAGAGCGCCTTATACACGTTGCGCCACACAGTAGAGCGCCTTATACACGTTGCGCCACACAGTAGAGCGCCTTATACACGTTGCGCCACACAGTAGAGCGCCTTATACACGTTGCGCCACACAGTAGAGAAGCTTATACACGGTACGTCACACAGTAGAGAGCCTTATACAGGGTTCACCACACAGTAGAGATCCTTATACACGGTACATCACACAGTAGAGGGCATTATAAACGTTACGTCACACAGTAGAGAGCCTTATGCACGTTGCGCCACACAGTATAGAGCCTTATACATGGTACGCTACACAGTAGAGAGGCTTATACATGGTACACCACACAGTAGAGAGGCTTATACACGGTATGCCACACAGTAGAGAGGCTTATACATGGTACACCACACAGTAGAGAGGCTTATACACGGTACACCACACAGTAGAGAGGCTTATACACGTTGCGCCACACAGTAGAGAGGCTTATACACGTTACACCACACAGTAGAGAGCCTTATACATGGTACACCACACAGTAGAGAGGCTTATACATGGTATGCCACACAGTAGATAGGCTTATACACGGTACGCCACACAGTAGAGAGCCGTATACATGGTACACCACACAGTAGAGAGGCTTATACATGGTATGCCACACAGTAGAGAGGCTTATACATGGTACGCCACACAGTAGAGAGCCTTATACACGGTACACCACACAGTAGAGAGCCTTATACACGTTGCGCCACACAGTAGAGAGGCTTATACATGGTACGCCACACAGTAGAGAGCCTTATACACGGTACGCCACACAGTAGAGAGCCTTATACACGGTATGCCACACAGTAGAGAGCCTAATACACGGTACGCCACACAGTAGAGAGCCTTATACACGGTACGCCACACAGTAGAGAGGCTTATACATGGTACGCCACACAGTAGAGAGCCTTATACATGGTATGCTACACAGTAGAGAGGCTTATACACGTTGCGCCACACAGTAGAGAGCCTTATACATGGTACGCCACACAGTAGAGAGCCTTATACACGGTACGCCACACAGTAGAGAGCCTTATACACGGTACGCCACACAGTAGAGAGCCTTATACACGGTACGCCACACAGTAGAGAGGCTTATACACGTTGCGCCACACAGTATAGAGCCTTATACACGGTACGCCACACAGTAGAGAGCCTTATACACGGTACGCCACACAGTAGAGAGCCTTATACACGGTACGCCACACAGTAGAGAGCCTTATACACGGTACGCCACACAGTAGAGAGCCTTATACACGGTACGCCACACAGTAGAGATGCTTATACACAGTACGCCACACAGTAGAGAGGCTTATACACGGTACACCACACAGTAGAGAGCCTTATACACGGTACGCCACACAGTAGAGAGGCTTATACACGGTACGCCACACAGTAGAGAGCCTTATACATGGTACGCCACACAGTAGAGAGGCTTATACATGGTACACCACACAGTAGAGAGGCTTATACATGGTACGCCACACAGTAGAGCCTTATACATGGTACGCCACACAGTAGAGAGCCTTATACACGGTACACCACACAGTAGAGAGGCTTATACACGGTACACCACACAGTAGAGAGGCTTATACACGTTGCGCCACACAGTAGAGAGCCTTATACACGGTACGCCACACAGTAGAGAGGCTTATAAACGGTACGCCACACAGTAGAGAGGCTTATACACGGTACACCACACAGTAGAGAGGCTTATACACGTTGCGCCACACAGTAGAGAGCCTTATACACGGTACGCCACACAGTAGAGAGGCTTATACACGGTACGCCACACAGTAGAGAGGCTTATACATGGTACGCCACACAGTAGAGAGGCTTATACATGGTACACCACACAGTAGAGAGGCTTATACACGGTACGCCACACAGTAGAGAGGCTTATACATGGTACGCCACACAGTAGAGAGGCTTATACATGGTACGCCACACAGTAGAGAGGCTTATACATGGTACGCCACACAGTAGAGAGGCTTATACATGGTACGCCACACAGTAGAGCAACGCACACGTAAACATTTACAACCAGCAATGTGAGACAGATACAGATGAAGACAGCCTTATCGTTGCCGCGATGTGTTGGAACTGGCGTACGCATCACAGCAAGCTGCAGTGAAAGCCGTACTGTGGCTAGTCGCTGCCTCCGTTCACTCCATAGAAGTCTATGGCTTGCATGCGTACACACACACGCGCTTCATAGACATGGGCACACTAGTCGCGCCATCCATGCCGTGATGCGAACTCATCGCGGGTTGGATGAGTGTGGCTACATCTATAGATATGGATATACACACACACACATAGTAAAATATACGCAAAGCAAGACACATATACACAGACACATCCACAGAAAACACACACACACACACACACACACACACACACACAACACATAAATACAGCTAAACACACATAGCAAAATACATATACAGTATATACACAGAAACACACACACCCATAGCTAAACACACACACAGTTCACACACACACAGCTACACAGACATAGCAAAATACATATAGAGTATACACTGAAACACACACACACACCCATAGCTAAACACACACATTGCCAGCAAAACACAAACTCTTTACTTTACATATGTTTTCATTTTCCACTTGTTGCACACTTTCCACCTCCCAGGCTAGCTCTGGCTCCGGCAAGGCTCCTCACTGTGCAGGGGCTGAGTGCACTGACGTGACGTCTCCCAGTCCTCACTCTTCCTGCTGCCGTGACTCCCCTCTCCCTCCCTCTCCCCCCCTGTCCAGTATGCAGTGACTCACAGTCCAGGAAGCTGAGAGCTGCAGCCGAGATGAAGGGTGATGTGATCACCCTTCTCACATCACTGGTGCCGGGGACCGCAATCAGGCTTCCTCAGCAGCAGCAGCAGCTCAGCGGTGGCAGCGTGTAATGAGTCAGTCTGACTCATTATACTGCTGCCGGCTATGGGCCCCTTCACAGCGCTGGGCCCCAGTGCACTGCACCCCTTGCACTGCCGCAAGTTCCGCCTCTGCACCTACTGCTCCATGGGACTTGAATCTTGTTTTGGATTTTTTGCAGTCTTCAATTATTGAACCCTTGCAACACATGGATGTTAAGTTTCTAACTTGGAAAACAGTGTTTCTCCTAGCCTTAGCATTGGCAAGGCGTTTTTCAGAATTGAGTGCCTTGTCAAACAAGCCTCCGTATCTGGTATTTCACGATGACAGAGTGGAACTTCGGACAAATCACACTTTTCTACATAAGGTATTATCTTCTTTTCACATCAATCAACCAATCGTAGTTCCTGTGTTTTCAGAAGTTTCAGGAACTCCAGCTATATGGATGTGGTACGCACACTATGCATTTATGTAGCCCGAACATCAACAGTACATAAAACAAATACATTGTTTGTTCTCTATGATGCAGTCAAGGTGGGGTGGCCAGCTACCAAATAGACCTTGGCTAGATGGATTAAGGGATTAAGCTGACCATTCGTCAAGCGTACTTTCATGCTAGTCTACAACCGCCTGCATCTGTTTCAGCACATTCCACGTGTTCTGTGGGAACGTCATGGGTAGAAGGTCGTGGAGCTTCTATGACGCAACTTTGCCGTGCAGCTGCATGGTCATCAGTGCACACATTTGTGTGCTTTTACAAGTTTGATACATTTGCGGCATCAGCATCTAGCTTTGGCAGTGTAGTGTTACAGGTGCCAACCAGCTCTCCTGCCTAAGGGGGAATTTTTGGTACGTCCCAAGAGTACTCCAGTGACCCCTAGTGGATGAAAAAGAAAGGAGGATTTTGGTACTTACCAGATAAATCCTTTTCTTTGAATCCACAGGGGGCACTGGATGCCCACCCAGAGCAGTTTCACCTCACTTGTGGTAAGTTCAGTAAATCTTATGGTAACACATTCTCACCGACTTGTTCAAATGTTAAGGTGATTGTTATCTATTGTTGTGTCAACTTTATAGTTGTCCGTTATGTTATAATGTTATATGTAATTCTCCATTGTTCATTCTCTTTATCGCTCCTGTTCGGCTCAGTAAAAAACACTGAGGTACCTTGGGAGTATGGAGGAGGTGGAGGGTTACTAATTTAAATATTTAAATGTGCCTGTCCCTGCTAACGCCCCGTCTATATCACAAGAGTACTCCAGTACCCCCTGTGGATTCAAAGAAAATGATTTATCTGGAAAGTACCAAAATCCTCTTTATAAGATGCTCAATAAAAATAATTGAATTAAAAGAAAAAATCAATCACGCAAGCAAACAGTGTGACGTTCTTCTTTTTAAATGGAAGGTTCTCTGGTGGCGCCAAACCTTCCCATGACATCCAGATTAATTATTTCAACAGGCCCATAAAAGTGTATTTAAATTTTTTAAATATGCAACTAGCAGTTCCTGCATACAGGATGCCACTTCTATAATGTGTCTTCTGTATTGCTTTTATGATGTGTCTTCTGTGATGTCACAATGAGCTTGCATTGGCTTGAGTGTATACGCTGCATTTGTTTTGCTGACAGCCTTTTGAGGGAGACACACACCAGGAGATACAGCATATCATCACAGGGTCATTCCTTTCCTGCCTTTCCAGCAAACGCACACACCTCCTGCAGCCAGTCTGGCCTCAAAACAATGTCCAAAAACAATTGGCCAAAAAGCCAAAGTACAGGATAATAGTAAGTCATGCATTTAGGAATTCGTTTAGAAGTAGAAAATGTTGTTAGTACGCTCATAATTCAAATACGGGACTGAGGCCTAGGTTGGCCTCACATCCTGTTGTCCCCCCAAAATGTAAATTTACCTTGGATAGAAGTCGGGAATTAAATGGAAACAAAGAGAAGACACAAGATGAGATTTCACAGTGCAGTTTTCAGGTGTTTCTTTTAATCAATTGTAGCATTTTCATGATCAAGCAATTATTGCATTCAATTTTGCAGTGTACCTGGCACTGGGGGGGCATATTTGGCACTGGAGGCATATGTTTAGCTGGCACTGGGGGGGGAGGGCATATGGGGCACTGGGGGCATATGTGTTTCTGGCACTATAGGGGCATATTTTTATCTGGCACTGTGGGGGAATATCTGGCACTGGGGGCATATGTGGCACTGGGTAGCACAGCCCTTGCAACATGCTTTACCCCCTGGTAACAAGCACAACACCCAGCTCATGAAATTCCTGGCAACAAGCATTACCCCCTAGCAACGAGTATGACACCCAGTGCATTAAACCCCTGGCAATGAATATTACCCCCTGGCAACGAGCTTGACACCCAGCACATGATACCCCTGGCAACAAGCATAACACCTAGCGCATGAAACCCCTGGCAACGAGCATGACACCCTGAGCATGAAAACCCCTGGTACCGTGCATGGAACCAAGAGCATGAAACCCCTGACAATGAGCAGGTAATTTAAAAGTAATTAGAAGCCTTACTGTAGGGCTTAATGTGTAATGGGCATTGCGGTGTGTGGCATAATGTGTGACGGGCATTGCGGTGTGTTGCATAATGTATCACGGACATTGCGGTGTGTGGCATAATGTATCACGGACATAGCGGTGTGTGGTATACTATATCAGGGCATTGTGGTATAAGGTATATCGGGCATTGCGGTATGTGTCACAGGCATTACGGTGTGTGGTATACTATATCACAGGCATTGTGGTATGTGGTATAATGTCTCAGGGTTATTGCAGTGTGTGGCATAGTGTATAACAGGCATTGCAGTGTGTGTCATAATGTGTCACAGGCATGACGGTGTGTGGTGTACTGTATCACAGGCATTTTATGTGCTATAATGTCTCAGGGGCATTGCAGTGTGTAGCATAATGTATAACGGGCATTGCGATGCGTGGCATTATGTGTCACAGGCATTACGGTGTGTGGCATAATGTGTCAGGGGCATGACGATGTGTGGCATATTGTGTAATGGGCATTATTTTGTGTGGCATAATGTCTAAGGGCCATTGCAGTATGTGGAATAATGTATACTGGGCATTACTATAAGGAGGAAAAATGACAAATAATGTAAGGGACATGAATCAGGATTATAATTTTTTTCCTGTGGTGGCCAACGTCTGGGCATACAGGTTGCAAAACTGGGGTATAAGGTAGTCTTTTCCTGCAATACCACGCCCCATTATGCAAAGCCACACCCATTTCAGCAAGGCTACGCTCCCGAAGGTGCGCGCAGATTCATCACTTTTTGCTAGTGGCAATTATGGGGGGGGGGGGAGGAAATTTCTAGTTACGCCACTGCGCAGGTTGTTCCTTCCCAGCCTTTCCAGCAAGTGCGCACACCTCCTGCAGTCAGTCTGGACTCAAAACGATGCACTACAATGGGTCAAAAAGCCAAATTACAGGATAATAGTAAAGGGGGATATACACGGAGAGATCCGTGCTTAAAATGTAATCAATCTGACTAGATTGCTTAGAAGTTAAGCATGGATTTCTCCATGTGTAAGCCCCACAGTGGTAGCGCTGCGTGGCCCCGCGCGTCGCTATCGCCACTGCTAGATTGGCCCCCTTGTTCAGCACACATCGCACTGTCTGCTGAGCGGGTGAGAGATGTGTGCTGAGTGGTCTGTGACAGATCACTCAGTACAAATCTCTGCCCGTGTGTACTGGGCTTTAGTCATGCATTTAGGAATTAGTTTAGAAGGAGAAACTTTGTTTGATTGCTCGTAATTCGAATTCAAGACTGAGGCCTAGCTAGGCCTCACATCCTGATGTCCCCCCAAAATTTAAATGTGCCTTGAGTAGAAGTTGGGAATTAAATGGAAACAAGAAGTAGACACAAAATGAGATTCCACAGTGCAGCTTTCAGGTGTTTTTTTTTTTTTTTTTTTAATCAAAAATAGTATTTTCATGATCAAGTAATTATTACTTACAATTTTGCAACAATGTAGTACTGGTTGAAAAATCCCCCAAAATCAGCTTGGCAATGCTAGACTTCTGCAAATGTACACACAAAAGCCATTGAAAAAGCAAATCCGTAGTCAGTAGTCTGTTTTTGGAGGACGAGGTATCTGCACTGCTGGAAAAAATATCCTGACACCCTCATGGAGAATGTACCTCCTGTTGCTTTGTCTACATTCTGCACACCTACTCTACCTGTCTAGATTTGGCGGCAGTCAAGAAATCCTGACAAGCAGGCATACATTCTTTCTCTCACTCACTCACTCACTCACTCACACACACGTGCATCATGAGTGTCTCTCTTCTCTTGCTGGCTGGATGATGCAAAGCTATTTTCATGCGCTCCACCTCCAGCACCCACACCAACGAGCCAACTGTCACGCCCAGCCTGGCACTGTGCTTTTCAAGTTTGCCCAATGCTATGCAATCCATAACTCAATCACGCAAGCAAGCAGTGTGACGTTCTCCTTCTTCAACGGAAGGTTCTCTGGTTGCGCCAAACCTTCCCATGACATCCAGTTTAATTATTACACCAGGCCCGTGAAAGCGGATTTTAATTTTAAATAGGCAGTTAGCAGTTCCTGCCTCCAGGATGCCTCTTCTATAGAGCGTCTTCTATGGTGCATCTTTTGTAATGTCACAATGAGCTGGCTTGGGTGTATAGTCTACATTTGTTTTGCTGACAGCCACTTAAGGGAGACACACACCAGGAGATGCAGCATATCACCGCAGGTCATTCCTTTCCTGCCTTTCCAGCAAATGCACACACCTCCAGTGCAGAATCCTCATCCTCCAAAAATAGACTACTGACTAGTGAATTGATTTTTCCACTGGCTTTTGGGTGTGCATTTGCAAAGGTCTTACATTGCCAAACTAATTTAGGGGGATTTTGCAACCAGAGTAATATTGTTGCAAAATTGTGTGAACTAATTGTTTGATCATGAAAATGCTGCAATTGATAAAAAAAAACAACAACACATGAACACTGCACTGTGCAGTCCCATTTTGTGTACTTCTTATTCAGACTTAATTCCAGATTCTATCCAAGGCAAATTTAAATTTTTGGGAACATCATTATGTGAGGCCTATCTAGGTCTCAGTCCTGAATTCAAATTATGAGCGAACTAACAACATTTTCTACTTCTAAACTAATTCCTAAATGCTGGACTTACTATTATCCTGTACTTCGTTTTTTTGACCCACTGTTTCTGTCCATCGTTTTGAGTCCACACTGGCTGCTAGTCAGTAGTCTATTTTTAGAGGACGAGGTGTCTGCACTGCTGGAAATGGATCCTGACACCATCATGGAGAATGCACCTCCTGCTGCTCTATCTAATTCTGCACACCTATTCCACCTGTCTATATTTGGCGGCGGCCAAGAAATCCTGACATGCAGGCACACATTCATTCTTCCCTAACTCACTCTAGCATTGTGAGTTTCTCTCTTCTCTTGCTGGCTGGATGATGCACAATCATTTGCATGTGATCCACCTCCGACACCCACACCCACGAGCCAACTTTCATGCCCATCCTGGCTTTGTACTTTTTAAGTTTGCCCAGTGCTATGCATCAATCAAACACGCAAGCAAACAGTGTGAGGTTATTCTTCTTCAACTGAAGGTTCTCTTGTTGCGCCGAACCTTCCCATGATGTCCAGATTAATTATTTCAACAGGCCCATGAAAGCAGATTTTCATTTTTTAAATAGGCAGCTAGCAGTTCCTGGCTCCAGGATTTCTCTTCTATAATGCGTATTCAGTGATGCTTCTATGATGCATCTTCTGTGATGTCACAATGAGCTTGCTTGGGTGTGGGTGTATAGGCTGCATTTGTTTTGCTGACAGCCACTTGAGGAAGACACACACCAGGAGATGCAGCATATCATCACAGGTCGTTCCTTTCCTGCCTTTCCAGAAAATGCACACACCTCCTGCAGCCAGTCTGGACTCGAAACGATGGGTCGAAAATCCAAAGTACAGGATAATAGTAAGTCATGCATTTAGGAATTAGTTTAGAAGTAGAAAATGTTGTTAGTTTGCCTGTAATTTTAATTCAGGACTGAGGCCTAGGTAGGCCCCACATCCTGAATTTTAATTTGCCAGGGATAGAAGCCAGGAATGAAGTGGAGACAAGAATTACACAAAAAATTAGACTCTACAGTGCAGTTTTCACGTTTTTTTTTAAATGTTTTTATTAATTTCACCATTTTCGTGTTCAAGCAATTATTGCATACAATTTTGCAACAATATAACTCTGGTTGAAAAAGCCCCCTAAATCAGTTTGTCAATGCAAGACCTTTGCAAATGCACACCCAAAAGCCATTGGAAAAAAGAAATTCAATAATCAGTAGTCTATTTTTGGAGGCCGAGGTACCTGCACTACTAAAAAAGGATCCTGACACCATCATGGAGAATGCACCTACTGCTTCTCTGGCTACATTCTGCACACCTACTCTATCTGTCTAGGTTTGGCAGTGGCCAAGAAATACTGACAAGTAGGCACACATTCATTCCCTCATTCACTCACTCCCTCACTCACTCACCCTGCTTCGTGGGTTTTTCTCTTCTCTTGCTGGTTGAATGATGCACAATCCTTTGCATGTGCTCCACCTCCAACACCCACACCCACAAGCCAACTGTCACGCCCATTCTGGTACTGTGCTTTTCAAGTTTGCCGAATGCTATGCAATCCATTAATCCAGGCCTGGCCAACCTGTGGCTCTCCAGCTGTTGTAAAACTACAAGTGCCATCATGCTTTGCCACAGTTTTGCTATTAAGGAATGCTAAAACCATGGCAGGGCATGCTGGGATGTGTAGTTTCACAACATCTGGAGAGCCACAGGTTGGCCAGGCCTGCATTAATCAATCACGCAAGCAAGCAGTGTGACGTTCTTCTTCAACAAAAGGTTCTCTGGTTGTGCCGAACCTTCACATGACATCCAGTTTAATTATTACAATAGGCCTATGAAAGCGGATTTTTTTTTTTTTTAAATAGGCAGTTAGCAGTTCCTGCCTTCAGGATGCCTCTTCTATAGTGCGTTTTCTGTGATGCCACCGTGAGCTTTATTGGGATTCGGTGTATAGGCTGCATTTGTTTTGCCGACAGCCACTTGAGGGAGACACACACCAGGAGATGCAGCATATCATCACAGCTCATTCCTTTCCTGCCTTTCCAGCAAACGCGCACACCTCCTGCAGCCAGTTTGGACTCAAAACGATGCCCGAAAACATTGGGTCAAAAGCCAAAGTTCAGGATAATAATAAGCCATGCATTTAGGAATTAGTTTAGAAGTAGAAAATGTTGTTAAGGTGGGTACACACGGAGAGATCCGTGCATAAAATCTGAGCAATCTGACATCCTGATGTCCCCTCAAAATTTATATTTGCCTTGGACAGAAGTCAGGAATTAATGGAGGCTAGAAGTAGACACAAAATGAGACTGCACAGTGTAGTTTTAAGGTTGTTTTTTTTAATCAATTGTAGCATTTCCATGATCAAGCAGTTATTGCAAACAATTTTGCAACTATGTAACTCTGGTTGCAAAATCCCCCTAAATCAGTTTCGCAAGGCAAGACCTTTGCAAATGCACACCCAAAAGCCATTGGAAAAAGCAATTCAGTCAGTAGTCTATTTTTGGAGGACGAGGTATCTGCACTGCTGGAAAAGGATCCTAACACCATCATGGAGAATCAATCACGCAAGCAGGCAGTGTGACGTTCTTCTTCAACAGAAGGTTCTCTGGTTGTGCCGAACTTTCCCATGACATCCAGATTAATTATTTCAACAGGCCCATGAAAGCAGATTTTCATTTTTTGAAAAGGTAGCTGGCAGTTCCTGCCTCCAGGATGCCTCTTCTATAATGCGTCTTCTTAGATGCTTCTATGATGCGTCTTCTGTGATGTCACAATGAGCTTGCTTGGGTTTGGGTGTATAGGCTGCATTTGTTATGCTGACAGCCACTTGAGGAAGACACACACCAGGAGATGCAGCATATCATCGCAGGTCATTCCTTCCCAGCCTTTCCAGCAAGCGCACACACCTCCTGCACCCAGTCTGGACTTGAAACGATGCACAACAGCAATGGTTTAAAAATCCAAAGTACAGGATAATAGTAAAGGGGGGTATACACGGAGAGATTCGTGCTTAAAATCTAAGCAATCTGACTAGATTGCTTAGACGTTAAGTACGGATCTCTTCGTGTGTAAGCCCCACAGCGGTGCGTGGCCCCGCGCATCGCTATCGCCAGTGCTAGATTGGCCTGCATGCAGGCACAGTCTAGCGCATCGCTCAGGCACAGTCTAGCACATGAGCCGCCCTCCCATCCACCCCATCACTCAGCACTCATCGCACTGTGTTTTGAGCGGGTGAGAGAAGTGTGCTAAGTGGTCTGTGACAGATCACTCAGCACACATCTCTGCCCGTGTGTACTGGGCTTTAGTCATGCATTTAGGAATTAGTTTAGAAGTAGAAAATGTTGTTCGATCACTTGTAAGTAGAATTCAAGACTGAGGCCTAGATAGGCCTCACATCCTGATGTACCCCCGAAATTTAAATTTGCCTTGGATAGAAGTCAGGAATAAAGTGGAATCAAGAAGTAGACACAAAATGAGACTCCACAGTGCAGTTTTTTTATGCTTTTTAAAAAAAAACAATTGTAGCATTTTCGTGATCAAGCAATTATTGCATACAGGGGGTAATTCAGACCTGATCGCTAGGCTGCGTTTTCATACAGTGGTCGATCAGGTCTAAACTACGCATGCGTATGCACCGCAATGTGCAGGCATGTCGCACGGGTACAAAGCGGATCGCCGCTCAGCGATGGGTTTGTGTGAAGGATCCATTCGCACAGGCGTTCACAAGGAGATTGACAGGAATAAGGCGTTTGTGGGTGTCAACTGACCATTTTCTGGGAGTGTTTGGAAAAAATGCAGGCGTGTCCAAGCGTTTGCAGGGAGGGTTTACTGACGTCAATTCCGGTCCCGGACAGGCTGAAGTGATCGCAGCGGCTGAGTAAGTCCGGGACTGCGCAGAGACTGCACAATAACTGTTTGTACAGCTCTGCTACACATGTGTTCGCACACTTGCACAGCTAAAATACACTCCCCCTGTAGGTGGCGAATATCTGTTCGCAGCAGTGCAAAAATTGCCTGCTAACGATCAGGTCTGAATTAGGGCCCTCATTCCGAGTTGTTCGCTCGCTAGCTGCTTTTAGCAGCCGTGCACACGCTAGGCCGCCGCCCTCTGGGAGTGTATCTTAGCTTAGCAGAAGTGCGAACGAAAGGATTGCAGAACGGCACCAAAATATTTTTGAGCAGTTTCTGAGTAGCTCCAGACCTACTCTGAGCTTGCGATCACTTCAGAGTATTTAGTTCCTGTTTTGACATCACAAATACACCCTGCTTTCAGCCAGCCACACCCGCGTTTTCCCAGGCACGCCTGCGTTTTTCAGCACATTCCCTGAAAATGGTCAGTTACCTCCCAGAAACGCCCCTTTCCTGTCAATCACTCAGCAGCCAGCAGTGCGACTGAAAAGCGTCGCTAGACCTTGTGTGAAACTGCATCGGCTGTTGTGAAAGTACGTCGCGCATGCGCCGCATACGCATGCGCAGAAGTGCCGCTTTTTGACCTAATCGCCGCGCTGCGACTGAAAACAGCTAGCGAACAACTCGGAATGACCCCCTAGGCCCATAGTTTTACAACAATGTAACTTTGGATGCAAAATCCCCCTAAATCAGTTTGGCAATGCAAGACCTAAAAGCCATTGGAAAAAACAAATCAATAGTCAGTAGTCTATTATTTTGTTTTGGAGGACAAGGTATCTGCACTACTTGAAAAGGATCCTGACTCCATCTTGGAGAATGCACCTCCTGCTGCTCTGACTACATTTTGCACACCTGTTCTACCTTTCTAGATTTGGCAGTGGCCAAGAAATACTGACAAGCAGGCACACATTAATTTCCTCATTTACTCACTCCGGCATCGTGAGTTTCTCTCTTCTCTTGCTGACTGGATGATGCAGAATCCTTTGCATGTGCTCCACCTCCGACACCCACGAGCCAACTGTCACGCCCATCCTGGTACTGTGCTTTTCAAGTTTGCCCAATGCTATGCAATCCATTAATCAATCACGCAAGCAAGCAGTTTGACGTTGTTCTTCAACTAAAGGTTCTCTGGTTGCGCTGAACCTTCCTATGACATCCAGTTTAATTATTACAACAGGCCCATGAAAGCGGATTTTCATTTTTTAAATAGGCAGCTAGCAGTTCCTGCCTCCAGGCTGCCTCTTCTATGATGAGTCTTCTGTGATGTCACAATGAGCTTGCTTGGGTTTGGGTGTATAGGCTGCATTTCGTTTGCTGACAGCCACTTGAGGGAGACACGCCAGGAGATGCAGCATATCATCGCAGGTCGTTCCTTTCCTGCCTTTCCAGCAAACGCACACACCTCCTGCAGCCAGTCTGTACTCCAAACGATGACCAAAAACAATGATCAAAAAGCCAAAGTACAGGATAATTTTAATTTATGCATTTAGGATTTAGTTTAGAAGTAGAAAATGTTGTTAATTCACTCGTAATTTGACTTCAGGACTGAGGTCTAGGTATGCCTCATATCCTGATGTACCCCCAATTATTTAAATTTGCCTTGGATAGATGTCGGGAATTAAATGGAAACAAGTAGACACAAAATGAGACTCCACAGTGCAGTTTTCAGAGTTTTTTTTAATCAATTGTAGCATTTTCATGATCAAACAATTCTAGCATACAATTTTGCAACAATGTAATTCTTGTTGCAAAAATCCCCCTAAATCAGTTTGGCAATGCAAGACCTTTCCAAATGCACACCCAAAAGCCATTGGTAAAAGCAATTCAATAGTCAGTAGTCTATTTTTGGAGGACGACGTATCTGTACTGCTGGAAAAGGATCCTGACAATATCATGAAGAATGCACCTCCTGCTGCTCGGACTACATTCTGTACACCTATTCTACCTATCTAAATTTGGTGGCGGCCAAGAAATCCTGACAAGCAGGCACACATTCATTCATTCCCTCCCTCCTACATTGTGAGTTTCTCTCTTCTCTGGCTGGCTGGGTGATGCACAATCATTTGCATGTGCTCCGACACCCACACCCACGAGCCAACTGCCATTCTCATTCTGGCTCCATGCTTTTCAAGTTTGCCCAATGCTATGCAATCCATTAATCAATCAATCACACAAGCAAGCAGTGCGACGTTCTTCTTCAACAAACGGTTCTCTGGTTGCACCGAACCGTCCCATCCCATACAGATTAATACTTCAAGATGCCCATGAAAGCGGAATTTCATTAGAAATAGAAAAACCAAACTGCAGGATAATAGTAAGTCATGCATTTAGGAATAAGTTTAAAAGTAGAACATTTTGTTAGTTTGCACGTAAATCGAATTCAGTACTGAGGCCTAGATACGCCTCACATCCTGATGGCCACCCAAAAATTAAATTTGTCTTGGATAGAAGTCGGGAAATGAAGACAAGAAGTAGACATAAAATGAGACTCCACAGTGCAGTTTTCAGATGCTTTTTTTTTTTTTTTCAATCAATTGCAGCATTTTTGTTATCAAGCAATTATTGCATACAATTTTGCAACAATTTAGCTCTGGTTGCAAAATTCCCAATCAATTGCATGTGCTCCACCTCCGACACCCACACCCGTGAGCACTGTGCTTTTCAAGTTTGCCCAGTGCTATGCAATCCATCAATTAATCAATCAATCAATCAATCAATCACACAAGCAAGCAGTGTGACGTTCTTCTTCAACGAAAGGCTTTCTGGTTGTGCTGAACCTTCCCATGACATCCAGATTATTTATTATAACAGGCCCATCAAAGCGGATTTTCATTTCTTAAATAGGCAGCTAGCAGTTCCTGCCTCCAGGATGCCTCTTCTATAATGCATCTTCTGTGATGCTTCTATGATGCATCTTCTGTGATGTCACAATGAGCTTGCTTGGGTGTGGGTGTATAGGCTGCATTTGTTTGCTGACAGCCACTTGAGGGAGACACACACCAGGAGATACAGCATATCATCACAGGTCTTTCCTTTCCTGTCCTTTCCTGTCTTTCCGGCACCTCGTGCAGCCAGTCTGGCCACAAAACCGATACCCAAAAACAATGGGTCAAAAAGCCAAAGTTCAGGATAATAGTAAGCAGGGCTGGACTGTGATAGAGCCGTCTAGGTGGCCCCGGTTTGGTCCCTTCTAGTATCATGTCACCTCTGGATACCAGGTCGTAATGTATTGCTGAGAAAACTCAAGAAGACACACACAGCCGCATGTCTCATAAGTAATCTGCTTTACTTTGGTCAGCTTCGATATTTATACACACATATTGGCAGTAAATGATTAACACAATTATATAACTTCATATGCCCCTTGTCCTTCTGCTTATCTGGAGCTACATATAGATATTTTCCATTTCTGAGGAGAGAGCAGGGTGCCAGATGCTCACTTTCACACACAATGTTATATAGAAACACGCTTTTTATATTTTCCATATGTTCAAGCTAGTTTAATCAAATCTCTTTGTAATATTGAAATGAATTGCATTATTATAATTAAGAATGGTAGCTAAGCTTTTATCTCTATCAGTTTCCCTCCTATTTATAATAATCAAACATTACAGGTTCATCTGGTATTACAATATGACATTACAGTTGAGCTACAAGGCATCACATAAACTCTACCTACAAGAGACTAAGCAAACAGTCTAGCTATAATGCTGCTAAAGGCTATGTTCCCATAGGACGGTGCTTGTCACTCTATCCCACGGAAGGTAAAGAACCGTTCACATCATATCCATTAAGGTAGACTGCTCACGGCTCCTTCTTGCCAAGCTCTTCTGTAGTTTCTTCTTTGAGTTTACACTTTACAAATTTCTTTCAAGCTGAAAGGAAGGGAAACAAAATAGAATCTTAAATTCAGATATATGCAATTTGCTAAAAAACATCACTATTTCAACAATCTCCTTTGCATGTTTGCATATTTCATCGTTCAAACTTAACTTGAGCAAAATTGCAGTGGAACCCAAGTTTCTCTTTCCTTAATTGACACAGAAGTGGGCGTGGTCAGAAACACTCGATATGGACCATCAAATCTGGGCTCAAGTGACTTTTTCACGTGTCTTTCCAGATACACCCAATCTCCTGGTTAAAGCTTGTGGGGATTCAGATCTGCTCCTGAATCTGGGAGATAAAAAAAACTAGAGAACACAGAGGTGTCAGTTTCTTCAGTAAGAACACTTTAGCATCCCTTTCTGGTTTCTGTGACACACTCACTAATCTGATACTGTAACTTCTGGTACTCCTTATCTGCAAATATCTTCTGAACTTCATTTTCTATCTATTGATCTTGCTGTAGCTTTTGCCATTGGCCAATAACTGAAAAATGTCTGTGACTATCAATACATCTTTGGCAGTTAGTTATAGTCAATTTGCAGTCTGGAAAATAACTTTTGGGGATTGCTCCAAGGGTTGTCTTGACCTTCTGTCTTGGATTGGACATTTCCACATATCCAGCAGGCTTGTACAAACTCGGTTGCATCTGGATAAAATTCTGGAGCTATCCATCTTTTCTGTGACTAAGTTTTCCATCTGATCATTTCCCAGGTGTGTGAGTCCATGGCTGACTTAACACATAAGTGGGTATAAGCTTCTGGATAAGTATAACTTTTCTTCTAATTTCCATAAGCCAGTTTCTTCTTCTTGTCTGGCTCCTCTTCTCTGCCATGCTGCTTTTTCTTTAGGACCTGCTTGTTCCTGAAATTTCTTCAAATCCTGTAGATCAGGCATTTGAGGCTTTGCTTCTTTCTGTTACTTCTGTATGTGTGGTGTAGATGGCTACCTTTACTGGTTGTTTCGTTGCTTTCTCTTTCCACAGGCTTCTTTCTCACTCTCTTCTGCTTTGTTCTGAAGTTCAATCAGCGTAGCATAATCAGGCATTTGGTCTGGCACTGGAATGGTTACTGTATAGGCTTGCCTTATCTGCTGGGGGCATTTTGCTGCCCTCTTGGCTTCAGCATCTTGCCAGATTGTTGCCTCTTGTTTCAGGAGTGTCATTTCTTCATGTGCCTGGATCTTCATTACTGCAACATTTTCTGTGGCCCTTGCAGAGCTCTCAACTGGTGTCTGATCAGGGAAGCACGTTGTATGTCTTCGCCACTTGCCTTCTTGAAGCCTCTGCTTTTCCATATCTGGCCCACAATCCTGTGCTGGGATGGTAGGGATCCTGAGTCCACAACTACATGTTTAGTGGTTACTGCGTATCCTGTATAAGGAATCCCATCCTCATAGTATCTTGAACCATCCACATAGAGATTGTGCTGTGCATCAGGAAGTGTGTCTGTGACATGAGGTAACAGTTGAGTCTCTTGTTCCATCAGTGCCATGCAGTCATGGGGAAAAAAAATTTTTATTGTAAATATTTTCATCACTTTCTGCATTCCCATAGTTCATGTGGTCCTCATCATCCTGGTTATTCTGGGTACCATTGCTAGAGATATTATATGTCTCTCTTCTCCCTCCTTTTGAATCTAGAGATTCATACTCTGCTCCTTCTTCCTGCAATAGGGCTGGTAGTAGAGTTGCTGGGTTGAGGGTGGTGCATCTTTTGATGGTGACATTTGTGGCACTTAGTAGAGCTACTTCATACTTGGTGAGTCTTGCAGCTGATAAGTGCTTGGTTCTGGCTTGCTGTAATATTTCAGTCACCGCATGTGGTACCTGAATGATCAGTTCATGATTAAGCACAATGTCTATGCATTTCTGTTTGAGGACTGCTGTTGCTGCAACTGCTCTGATGCAGGTGGGTGCTCCTTGGATAATGTTCTCCAGTTTGCTTGAAAGATAAGCCACTGGGCGTTGCTTGCTTCCATGCAGTTGCGTGATGACTCCAAGTGCATGGCCTTTCTCCTCATGACAATAAAGAGTAAATGGTTTGGTGTAGTCTGGCAGACCCAGTGCTGGTGGAGATGCTATGGCAGCCTTGAGTTTCCAAACTGCTTCTTCAACTTGCTCTGTGGTGTAGCTTGAAGCCTCTTTCTTTGTGCTGTCATACGAAACTTGCATGTAGATAAACTTCAATTGCTGCTTCAATGCTAGGCTTCATGATAGCTGGAATATTGCTGGTATACTTGATTCCTTGTGGGGTATACTGTATAGTAGCTTGCATGATGTTAAGGATATCAGCTCCCAACAAATTCACTCTTTGAAGAGGGAGGGGCTGTCCTCCCAGTCCTGTCCCATCGACATAGTGGCTGGTTAAGAGTTCTTCTGGGACGTCAGTTTTCTTAAGTACAGTGACTGCTGCTCCAGTGTCCAAAAGGCATTCTAGGGTGTTTCCTGTAGGTAGAGTAAGCATAACAGTACCTTTTATGGGGTCAGTGTAGGTGTCACTTGAGTAGGTGGACCCCGTAGCAGGATTCAGTCATTCCTGTTGTACCGTGAAGGTTGGGACAGAGTCCTTATATTTCAGCCATGTCTGGTATTTTCTGCTTTTCTTCTTCTGATGACCTGAAACCTTGCACCAAAAACATTTACCAGTCATGTCTTCACCCTGCACATTTCTTGTGGTGTAGGGCCTGGAGTTATTAACACCTTTACCTTGATTTTGGACCTTAATTGTCTTGGTGTTAGACTGGGCAGCCTGCACTACATGTATAGTAACAGCTGGTGCTTTGGAAGTTCTCTTATCTCTCCTTTCTTTCTTGTTATCTTGAATCCCTTCTAGGACTTCTACTAGTGAGGTAATGTTCATCAAATTTGCTTCTGGTCGGACTGCATACAACTGCTGCCTGTATTCAGGTCTAAGTCCATTAAGGAACCTGGTCTTAAACAGTCTGGCGTTGTTAGAGTATTCCCTTATGCTGAGGTTTTTTTGTACCAGATCAGGTTCAGCTGGTGCAGTGTCTCTGATTTGCTTACATCTGACTTGTACTCTATACAACAGTTGTGAGCCTGAAGCCATAGTATAGCGGTTGGCTTCAAGGGGAGCATTCTTAATTTCTCCTCTATCACTATCTGCCTCCTGAGGAGCTATGGCAAGAAGCATATTATATTCACCTATTCCTATGGAAGCTCTAAGAATCTCTTCTAAATCAACCCAACACGGTCTATACACAAGATACACTTGTTTAATCTTTTTTTCAAATTCAGCTGGACTTTTTCTGATATCTGGTAAGTCATTTACAGTACGCATAACCTCTGAAGGGAGCCAGGGTATGTATTGTTCCTGCTCCACATATTCTGCAATATAACCCTCAGCCCCAGGTAACCTGTCAGTTGTATGTCTGGGATTAGCATGACTACTAACTCTAACAGGCATTACATTGTAATTTTTACGAGATATTCCTCTTGGATCTCTGTTAGGACTACTAGCAAAGTTCCACAACCTCCTAAATATCCCTGGAGTTTTTGGTTTAACATTTTGTGATTCACATGGTCCTGAATTTGGCTCTACCCAGTTACCACAAAAGAAACATTTTTCACTTCCCTCCGGAACACATCTCCCACAATAAAGACACTTTCTTTCAGGGTAGTGGATAACATCCCTAAGAACCAGTGTACCTTCTGGATTTTTTTCATAACTTAAAGTATTTTCATAACGTTTTTCAGGTGTCATTTGTTCTGCATATGTTGCTGAAGGAGTTAAAACTCCTGCTTTATCATGTGTCCTTGATTTTGCATGCATTGATACTGCTGAGGGGGCTGACCCCCCTTCCACATTCCCATCATTATAAATAGCATAACATGTTATTGTAACATTGGGTGGTGGTATTATATTAGACCTACAATCTTCATCTTCCAGTTCTTGTGAAACAATAAGCCATATATTTACAGTGTCCAAATAACCTTTCTTTTGTAACCAGTGACTATCTGTGGCCTGGAACCTTTTCCAAGCCTCTGTATCTAAGATTCCATCTTTTGGAAAATTAGCTCTTTTAAGGATAGCGTTAATACGCTTAATTCCTTTCCTTCCCTCACGTTCTGCTATAGCTTCATCCTACTCCCTTTCCCTCCCATTGGGGTAATTAAGCCCTCTGGGTGTGGCCGAATCCATCTGCGGTGAAGAGGGATATGTCCTTGAACGAGAAGTATCTGTATATCACTGGCTATAAGTTTTGTTTGGACACAAACCTTTCTCAGCCTATTTTTGTTTCTACTGAAAATGTCTGACTGTACTAAATCACATTTACAATACATGCAATCTAAAACACCATATTCAGTCTTCTAACTTTTCTGACAACTTGTTGGACACTGCTGGTATTTAAAAAAAAAAAAATGATCAGTAGGTTAATCAGCTAAGCATAAAGGATATGGTTCATTTCTATGCACTGACAACAATTGAGCATCCAAATGATATCCCACAATACTAGCAAATTCTGTTAAAATGCCTTTCCTATTCTGAGATGGTTATCTACGTTGCAAAAAACACTGGGTAAATCCTGCATAATAATTAACCTTAGTACACCTCTGTACTGCACACAATTGCAAACTAGGTACGCCTTTGTATTCTATTCCAATTGTTCTGTGGGCGCATGCGCTAATAAGACATAGACACAGATTCAGTCATTCAGCAACATTGGACTTTTACAACATGTAACAATGATTGTTTATCAATGGTGCAGGCGAGGTTTAGTTTTTGTGTCTCATATGGCCTCCCAGGGGCTTCCATTGACAGGTGACAGGACAAGCCTACAATTGCACGTGCCAAGGGCCGTCTTTGATGACCTTATGGACTAACCACCTTTATACACTTTACACCGTTTCTTGTTATCTTAAATCAGACAGTTTACATGACATAGACAAGACAGTAAGCTGTGCATTATGGCGTCAACTGTGGATCAGCATACCACAAATTCCAGCTAGCAATCAGGTCCCGTAAATGGCTGACCCAAACTTTCATACACATAGAACATACAAACATATGACAACAACTGCAATATGCCTTACGCCTTATGCCTTAGCTTTATACTGTAGCTGCAACAAGCAATAAACTTTAGCTGCGCAAGCAATACACCTGTATCTGCCTTAGATTACAACAAGCAATACTTTTTAGCTGCGCAATACAACATAATTCAAGTAATCTAGGCTGTGTGACAAGATAATCGGGTTTCTTTATAATGACAGTTCAAGGAAAAACATAAATGCACATTGTCTCTAGAATTACACTCAAGGAGTCTGATTTTGAACAAAATATGGCTGCAGTCCAATCGTTTTACTCACCCAATGTGAAATCAGAGTCCTTGAGAACAATTCGCTTCCAACACAGAAACTCTCATTAGATGCTTTTCCTTGTGTTAGTCATCCCGTAGAGTCCCCCATTAATGATAGAGCCGTCTAGGTGGCCCCGGTTTGGTCCCTTCTAGTATCATGTCACCTCTGGATACCAGGTCGTAATGTATTGCTGAGAAAACTCAAGAAGACACACACAGCCGCATGTCTCATAAGTAATCTGCTTTACTTTGGTCAGCTTCGATATTTATACACACATATTGGCAGTAAATGATTAACACAATTATATAACTTCATATGCCCCTTGTCCTTCTGCTTATCTGGAGCTACATATAGATATTTTCCATTTCTGAGGAGAGAGCAGGGTGCCAGATGCTCACTTTCACACACAATGTTATATAGAAACACGCTTTTTATATTTTCCATATGTTCAAGCTAGTTTAATCAAATCTCTTTGTAATATTGAAATGAATTGCATTATTATAATTAAGAATGGTAGCTAAGCTTTTATCTCTATCAACTGGGACCAAAAATAGGCCCTGGCATTTTTGAAGCACACAGGCCCACCTCGGTGTCAGCATCTGACTCCTCCCCTTACTATTCCCGACTCCTCCTACTTCTTAGTCTATGCTCTTACAAATATAAATTAATATTATAACAACATACAAGTGCACATCATTCTGTATTAAAATACACACAACCATTGGTTGAAGTGGAAATGTTAAAGTGGGGGTATGGAAAAACAAAGGTTGTAACTAAGCGCGCACGCTCCAGAAAAGGGGCGTGGACATGCACGCGCCCCATTCACTAGAATGAGAGCGTCTGTGTGCACTCCCAGCGGGCTAAGCGGTGACCAATCAGACAGAGAGTGTCCCATAGAGGTACTGTGCCAAAAATATGGGTGTGGCCAATTAAAATGGGACGTGATACACAGACATATGCCCCCAATAGTGCAGTGCCAGATCCACAATTGCCCCCACAGTGCCAGGTATACAAATGCCCCCACAGTGCCAGGTATACAAATGCCCCACAGTGCCAGGTATACAAATGCCCCCACAGTACCAGGTATACACAGTGTCGGACTGGGGCATGAAGGGCCCACCGGGGGAATGCAGTGATAGGGGCCCATACTTAAGGGTGTGGCCAGCCTACAAAGGGGGTGTGACCAGCCTCCACAGAGGCTTGAAATACACAATAGTTTAGTGCAGTGTAATGCAACATATCTACCATGTATAATACAAGTGCACAGTCTGGAACCTTATCCCTAGAGGAAGGAGTGGGCACTCAGGCAGTGGGGCCTACTGGTGGTTTCCCTGGTACCACTGTGGGCCAATCCGACCCTGGGTATACAAATGCCCCCACAGTGCCAGATCCACAAATGCCCCACAGTGCCAGATCCACAAATGCCCCCACAGTGCCAGATCCACAAATGCCCCCACAGTGCCAGATCCACAAATGCCCCACAGTGCCAGGTATACAAATGCCCCCACAGTGCCAGGTATACAAATGCCCCCACAGTGCCAGATCCACAAATGCCCCCACAGTGCCAGATCCACAAATGCCCCACAGTGCCAGGTATTCAAATGCCCCCACAGTGCCAGGTATACAATTGCCCCCACAGTGCCAGCCAATAGCCCCCACAGTGCCAGGTATACAAATGCCCCCACAGTGCCAGCCAATTGCCCCCACAGTGCCAGGTATACAAAGACCCCCACAGTGCCAGGTAAACAATTGCCCCCACAGTGCCAGCCAATTGCCCCCACAGTGCCAGGTATACAAATGCCCCCACAGTGCCAGGTGAAGAATTGCCCCCACAGTGCCAGCCATTTGCCCCCACAGTGCCAGGTATACAAATGCCCCCACAGTGTCAATTGCCCCCTTACCGCTGCTGCTCCTCCGGCTCCTCCGGCTGGGATGTGACTGTCAGCAGCTGAGAGCGCGCCAGCGCGGCTATGTCTGGCGGTGTGTAGCAGACTTCAAACCAGCCGCCGGTTCGTGAGCCAATCGGAGCTCGCGGACCGGCAGCGGCGGCTCCTGATTGGCTGCTGGTCCGCGAGCTCTGATTGGCTCACGAACCGGCGGCTGGTTTGAAGTCCACTATACGCCGCCAGACATAGCCGCACAGGCGCGCTCTCCTCCCCTGACAGCTGAGAGACGCTGCCGCCGGACTGAGCGGCAGCGTGTCTCAGTGAGCGCTGGACCGGCCCACGTGGCCATCGGCCCTTCTGGCATTTGCCAGAAGTGCCAGATGGCCAGTCCGGCCCTGATAGTAAGTCATGCATTTAGGAATTAGTTTAGAAGTAGAAAATGTTGTTAGTTTGCTCTTAATTCGATTTCAGGAATGAGGCCTAGGTACTGTAGACCTCACATCCTGATGCGCCCCCCTCCCAGCATTTAAGTTTGCCTTAGATAGAACTAGGGAATTAAATGGATACAAGAAGTAGGCACAAAATGAGACTCCACAGTTAGTGATGAGCGGATTCGGTTTTACTCGGTTTTACTCGGTTCTCAAAACAGCATCTTATTGGCTCTCGGATGTCACGTGTTTTGGATAGCCAATAAGATGCCGTTTTGAGAACCGAGTAAAACCGAGTAAAACCGAGTAAAACCGAACCTCGCTCATCACTATCCACAGTGCCGTTTTTAGATGCTTTTTTTAATCAATTGTAGCATATTTGCGATAAAGCAGTTATTGCATGCAATTTTGCAACAATTTAACCCTGGTTGCAAAATCCCCCTAAATCAGTTTGGCAACACAAGACCTTTACAAATGCACACCCAAAGCCATTGGAAAAAGCAAGTCAGTAGTCAATAGTCTATTTTTGGAGGACGTTGTACAGATGGAGCCTCGCTCATCTATACCGTCTATGGCGTTTGTCCCGATGATGGAGTCGCAGTGTGCCTGGAAACAAGGTAACGCGTTTAATCATAGGGTGGCCATACAGCTTAGCATGGGTGGTCATTCCGAGTTGTTCGCTTGGTAATTTTTTTCGCATCACAGCGATTTTCCGCTTATTGCGCATGCGCAATGTTCGCACTGCGACTGCGGCAAGTAAATTTGCTATGCAGTTAGGAATTTTACTCACGGCATTACGAGGTTTTTTCTTCGTTCTGGTGATCGTAATGGGATTGACAGGAAGTGGGTGTTTCTGGGCGGAAACTGGACGTTTTATGGGAGTGTGTGAAAAAACGCTACCGTTTCTGGGGAAAACGCGGGAGTGGCTGGAGAAACGGGGGAGTGTCTGGGCGAACGCTGGGTGTGTTTGTGACGTCAAACCAGGAACGACAAGCACTGAACTGATCGCACTGGAAGAGTAAGTCTCGAGCTACTCAGAAACTGCAAAGTAATTTCTATTCGCAAATTTGAGAACCTTTCGTTCGCAATTTTGATAAGCTAAGATTCACTCCCAGTAGGCGGCGGCTTAGCGTGTGCAATGCTGCTAAAAGCAGCTTGCGAGCGAACAACTCGGAATGAGGGCCATGGTGTATTGCGTTACCGGTGAGTGTAATACCAGTGAGTATCCACCAGATGTCACTTTTGAAAATCACCATTGTGCATTTGTGAAGTGTCCAATACCATACTATAGTGCAAGAATCACCATTGCTCATGGGTGAGGTATCCACTGAAATAGAGTATAGCGCAAGAACTACTTTACTGTACAGTACTGTATGTAAAATAGACATTTTTCTCCGAAAATGCGATGACATGGGTTATGCATGTACTATATATGGGCACTGCTTTTTTTGCGCACAATTACGTTATTTAAAACACACATGGGCTATATGGCTAAGCAAGCTATGGGCCACTTTGCAGGCCAGAGTCGAGCACAAAGAGGGTTAACAAAATTGCTGCCGACCGTGAACTTGGGCCTCATGGAGCCCACATCTGTGCAGCGAGCGACAGCATAAGTTACGCATGTATATGGGCATGTACAGTACGTGGAGCATTTTTACAGATCAAAAGTGTTTTGTTTTTTTTAAGTATCAAAATGTATTGAAAAGTGTTTATTTGTTGCAAATGTGCTTGAAAAGTGACTTATATTTATGGACCAATTGAAATGTGTCTTTTAGTATAGGAGGACCACAGTGTCAGAGAAAGTCCCCCACTCTCCCCCAAAAGTCTTATGACTAAAGCAGCACACACCCTAATTAATCCCCAGTCCACAAGGAAGCACAAGCAGTTTATGTTGATTTAAATGATATGCGGCATGGCTATATTCAGTGTGTAAATGCGACTTTAATTATGTTACAGTGTATGACTGGAATAATTGTAGCATAACAATTTGTATGTAAATACAGTAGCTATAACACAGTGGCATTTCTAGCAGCGGGCCAGCCGTGCAATTGCACGTGGCGCCAGGGCCATCTTAACAGCAGTGTAGGCCCCTGGGCACAGCAATGCACTGGGTCCCCTACCCATCCTCCAGTTGTAGGGGTGGGGGGTGCTATCAGCGGCAGCTTTGATGTCCTGCGGGTGGTAGGTGGTGTTCTATCTTCCGCTTAGCATGTAGGACCTGGAGCAGTAATTTCTGCTAATTACTCCTTTACTGCACAGATGGGGCTAAACTGTAGAAGGGGGCATTGGGTTGAATGAAGAAGCCCTGGTACATGACTTCCTGGGTGGTAGGGGGTGTTTAATACGTAGAGGAGGGGTGGATAGTGGAGTGGGCTTAATATTTATCATTTTCCAGTGGGAGGGCAGCTTGCTTGATTGCAGATATCTCAAGTTCCTGAAAATATATTTCTTAGCTTTGAATGGGATAAAAAAAAACCTAGAGAGTCCCACCTTTCAGGAGATACTGGGGACTTGGGGATCAGAGTTCAGGATCCAGAGCAATTAACCAACAAAAATCTAAAACTGCATATTAGGCATGTGGAGCTGGAGCAGGGACCAGGTGCTGGAAGGCTGATATCTCTGGTTCTGGGCATAGTAAAGACAAGCCAGCCAGAACCCGAGATATCTGGCTGGGAAGAACAATTAACAGGCTTGGATGGGACTACTGCCTTCAAGTCGGATATCTCCGGTTCCCCAGGGCCGATTTTAAAAAATCTGGTACCCCTGGAAAGAGGGGACCCTCAGCTATCAGCCTAGGGCCCTTATACTCATGGGGCCCTTGGGCAAGAGCTCATTAAGTCCATATGTAAAGACGGCCCTGTGTGGCGCCCACTTTTCAATGGCCTGTCTCTGCCCACCCTCCTCCCTGTCATTTGTACTATGCTCAGGGGCAGAGTTTCACAGAATGTTGGGTTTGCATCGTGACTCAGGAAGCAACGCGTAATTTCTGGAAACTCCGCACACCACTACCCCCTCCGAGCATAGAACTATGGCAGGGGAGAAGAGGAGCGGCTGACAGGCTGGCGAGAACTGCACAGAGCCCTGACAACAAGCATTACACACCCCTGGCCTGGCATTACACACCCCTGGCACCCATGGCATTACACACCCCTTGCACTCTGGCACCCCTGTTATTACACACCCCTGACCTGGCATTACACACCACTGGCACCCCTGGCATTATACAGCCCTGGCACTACACATCCCTGGCACCCCTGGCATTACACACCACTAGCAATACACACCCCTTACCTGCCATTACACACCCCTGGCAATGGCCCTCATTCCGAGTTGATCGCTCGCTAGCTGCTTTTAGCAGCAGTGCAAACGCTAGGCCGCCGCCCTCTGGGAGTGTATCTTAGCTTAGCAGAAGTGCAAACGAAAGGTTAGCAGAACTGCTCGTAAAAATTTTCATGCCGTTTCTGAAGGCCAATGAGCATTATCCCTGAGCCCTGACAATGAGCATTACACACTCCTGGCAATGAGCATTACACACTCCTGGCAACTAGCATTTACACACCCCTGGCAACAAGCATTACACACCACTGGCAATGAGCATTGCACCCATCCCAGAGCATGAAACCCATGGCAATGAGCTTGGATCCCAGAGCATGAAACCCCTGACAATGAGCATGACACACAGCGCGTGAAACGCTTGGCAATGAGCAGGTAATTTAAAAGTAATTAGAAGCTTTACTGTAGGGCATAATGTATCACGGCATTGCAGTGTGTGGAATAATATGGTGCAAGGGACATTACTTTGTGGGGCTTAATATTGTGGATTTTTTTTTCCTGTGGTGGCCGAGGTCTGTCGGTGCAGGGTCAAAAACTGGGGTGTAAGGTAGTCTATTCCTGCGAGGCCATGCCCATTTTTAGCTAGACCACGCCTATTTAGCTAGGTCACACCAAATATCGCACTGGGAGCCAAATTGGCAAGAAACAGCCCTGCTATTACACACAGAATATAGGCTGCATATCATTTTAAATAGCAGGAGCTGCTTGTGCGTCCTATTCACAGCACTTTGTTTTAAAAGCAAAATGACACGAATAGGATGCACCACAGCTCCTGCTGTTTTAAATGATATGCAGCATGCCTATATTATGTGTGTAATAGCTACTGTATTTACATACAAAATGTTATGCTACAATGTATTACAGCCATAGACTGTAACATAATTAGGTACAGTCACAATTACATACTGAAAATAGCCATGCCGCATATCAATTAAATCAGCATAAACTGCTTGTGCTTCATGGAGGACTGGGGATTATTTAGGGTGTGTGCTGCTTTAATCATGGGACTTTTGGGGGACAATGGGTGACTATCTCGAACACATTTTTATAAGGGACTTGGACGCTCACATAACCCTAATGCTAATGGACGATTGCTTTAACACGTAAGTTTGCATTGTATACACTATTTTTATTGATTTATTTTTTTCGGTCCTGACAGAGAATGAATATTTTCGACAGCGTCCCTTTATTTACAGTATGCTATACACTTCAAGTTCCTGATTGACCCTTTCCATCTGACCGTTGGTCTGTGTGTATAACTATAACATTACAGTTGTCACTGGCCATTTGCCAGGGCTTGCTAAGAGTACACTTACAGTACGATGACCGTACTGTACTGTATATCCATCCGCCGCTATTTGCTGTACAGTACTGGATTAATGGAGCATTAGACACCTAGTGGTGCTGTATATGTTGTCGCACCTCAACGAGTCTCTTCGTGTAAAAACCTCAACAACCTGAGCTATAGCTAAGGTGAGACAAAAAAAATGGCTTTGTTCCTAGAAGGCAGACTCCGACGTTAAGAAAGCCATTTAAGCACTTCCCCAAAGACTTCTAAGTCCAAACCCAAACAGACCTGGTCTGCTCAGTGCCCCACTACCAAACTAGAGGATAAACCTCTGCCAGACCGGGCGGGCCTCCCCCTGGGGGATACCAGGGTGGGAGGCCGACTTCTTCAGTTCACCAATGCATGTTGTCAGATCACAATGGATGCCTGGGTTCAAGACGTGGCCTCTCATGGGTATGCACTCTCATTCCCCAGACAATACTTTCTTACCATTCTACCAGCAGACCTCAACAAAGCCAAGGCGCTGAAAATGGCATTTCACTCCTTACTTCAATTAGGCATTATTATGTCCTGTCACTGTGTCTTAACAGGGCCTAGGGTTCTATTCTACGCTCTTTTTGGTTCAGAAACTCAATGGATCTCATCGTCCCATCCTCAATCCAAAATTACTGAATACCTCAAGGTGCCCATGTTTTGAATGGAAACTTTGTTCCATTGTCCTGGCTGTGCGACATGGGGATTTTATGGTCTCTCTGGATGTACAGGATGGTTACCTCCATGTACTGTACATATAGCACCCTGTGATTAACAATGCCTCAGATTTGCTGTCCTCTGTCAGCATTTCCAGTTCTAGACCCTAGAACTGCTCATCTTCACAGACAGGGAACCAGTATACTCATTTACCTGGATGACCACCTCCTTCTTGCACATTTTCCAGAGGTCCTCATCATCTTCAGGTGACTGTCATTCCTTCAGAGTCACAGATGGTGGATCATGGCTGACCTACTGGGCCAAGTCCTTTCTCATCTCATCTGAGAGGATGCTCCTTCTCGGAGCCCTGCTGGATGCTCACGTGCAATGCATCTTTTTTCCTCCTGACAAGATTGCAGCAATATGATTGTGCATTCACAACCTACTCTACAGTCTATGCCTTTGTCAAAGTCGAAAAATATTGCAGTACACACATCACGTACAAACTACACACAGATGGTCTCCGTGCGTGTACTTGTTCTGCCGTGCGTGCGCATATTCGCAATTTGCGTATGGTCGCTCCCACGGTCCTGCGCATTAGCGCTTGGTATGAGTATTTACGGTAGAGTTTGTGAACGCATGGAAAAGCCATCAAAACACATTACATATTAAATCCATATAGTGCACAATGTACACATAGTCTCCCTGCACCACACCAGCAAGTTACAACAGTTTAAATGGTATCAGAACAAAGGGATTCACCTTTACAGGATAGGAGGGGACAGAACAAGGTTATAAGGTGGTGTTTGGCATTCAGCTGTAGGGTATTTTAAGGGCAATATTCCGGTGTTGGTTTGCAGAAGATCACACGTTCCTGCGAATAGTTATGCGCAGGAGCAGAATATAGATATAAACTGTATTTACTGTACATTTGGTATGCGGCGGGAACTCAGAGGAGACCACCCACAAGTGCATCTGGAACAGACATCGCCCACCTATTCAAACCAACCTATGACCTCTACTGTACTGTAAATGACCATCCCTGTGTCCAATGGACAAAGAGATTACAGTATCCATTGTGTTAAGTTTGGAAGATTGTATAAAAGAGCCAGCTGCATGCCTGGTCAGGAACAGACTCTAAAGGTTATCTACCCAGATGACTGAGGACCAGACTGGGAAGCGCAGGCGACAAAAACAAACACGTATGTACCATTGACTGTAGCCATTATTCTATTGTATTGTATTGCTTTGTTATTGTAACCCCCTTTCAGTAATAATATGTTGTGGTGTCGGAACCCGGCATTTTAAATACAAACTGGTGTCGTGTTTTCCTTTCCCTGCTAAGGTTATAAGTGTATTACTATCACATGTATAGCTGTTAAGGGTTCATGTTGTATCTTTGGGTGTGTACGCACTGAGTGTACTTTGTACAGCCAGCGCGGCGTTTGTACACAAAGTACGTACACGGTACGGGGCTCTGTACGCTAATGGTGTAATAAGTACGTAGGTTGAGGATTAAGTATAGCGGCCGCAGCGGCTCCATTTAAAGTGTATGAAATGTCTTTTTAAAGTGTTGCTTTTAGTCCTGTACGTAAACAAGCATTTACAATTGGGGGCATCATCCGGTTTCCACATGCTCACAGCCTAACAGGTCATAGCAGACTTAATCTATCAGCAAAGGGTGGAAAGTTATCCTACGTAACCTTTTATTGGTCGATGGATACACTGAAAACCCTACTTGTGTGCTGATTAGATGGCGTCTGCTCTGTATGGTCTGCAGAGGTGCTGGTAGAACCTGTAAAACACAGGAAAAAAGCTATTTAAAAATCTGTGAATTTTTTTTAGCGCCAAAAAGCATACACAAAGGGCACCCATATTTTGCATACCATCTCACATTGTTGCCGCAAGACTCAGATTGCTAGATTCATTTAGATCTGTGTGAAATCGGATACATTTGTTGCTATATAGTTAAATCTGAAATAACAGTATTTTAAGGAAGTAAGTGTAAAGACACAAACTGCATAAAAGTTTATACAGAACAAGTTGTGTCTAGTGGGCAATAGTAATTAGTATTGTTCACATTTATAGAGCTGTGTGATTTGTTTTATTGCGGATGCAGGGTTTTGTACACATGTCTCGGACATAGAACAGGACTGCGCACGCAGCGTAAAAGACATGCACGGTCGCGTGTTTACGCAAAGTGCGTAAGAGTGCGGGCGCTAAGTACAAATTACACAATAGTGTCGTTTAGTTAAAAGGTGGGACAGCCATGCTACAATAGCACAAAACTACCCAGTTTCTAAAGCAGATTAGTATAAAACTTTTGTTTAAACTGTATTGCCTCTGGGGGTAAAGCTGCCAATCAGAACGAGTGAAAATTTTCTGTACAGAAAAACAAAGCGTATTTGAGTCAGTGAAAGCGGAGTGAGTGGAGCTGAACCCAGGAACTGAAGAGGTCTAAGTGGCTGGAGTGGTAACACTGGGTTAGTAGAGACCCGGTGGCGTAGGGTTCGCTACCTTGAATGATTAGAACTAAGTGGTCTAAGTGATCTGAAGTGGTCTAGGTGTCCCATACAACTAGGTGATCTGGAGTGGACTAGGTCAGGTGGTCTACAGCAATCGTAGGGCATATAGATAACTAGTATCTATAGGCTGTGCTATTGCATCGCATGTCCGTGTGTTCTGCACAGCACAACATGATACCATTGTGTCATATGCACTGTGGAAAAGCATACGCAGACGTGATTGTATAGACAAAGGGGTTTTTCTTTGATAATGTCGGGAAATCTACCTGGTGGGCTTCCACTGGAAAGGGTGAAGAATAGTTATCTAATTTCTCTGTTTTTCGCCCTACAAAAATTCCAGTTGAAAGATACCGAAAATGAATTTTTCGCTGCCTCTCTCAGGAAAATATTCCAACAGAACCTCCACCGAAATAAATTACGGTGCTGTAAGGTCTGATAGGAGCCCTAAGTTGGGTACATCGCCTTCGCTATTGACAGTGTATGGTAGTACCGGCCAACGTGGGTGAGAGTGGGTGGAAGCGCTTAGAGATACTTCCACCGTCTACTTACATTGAGTATTTTGGTGTCTGTGGGAATTTTTTTTTTAGTTATTAAAAAGACCCACAAATATGGGAGCCAGTTGCTCAAGTGAGAGACGTTTGTGCAGGGTTCAGGCTGAACAAGAAAGACCAAAAGGGTCAGCAAGGTTTATCATGTGTGAAAAATATGGTTCACACACAGAAGTTTTATGCAATGAGTGGGTACGTATGACTGACAAAGATAGGGTATCATTCCCTAAGGTGGGCAGCTTTGAACCAGAGGTATTGCAGAACTTAAGGATAAGGATATGTCTGATAAAATCCAGAAAACAAAGGATTAGACATACAGATTGTTTAAATTTATGGAAGCAAGAGGGGGATGTGCAAAGGGAATTAGCTCGCGCAGCAGGTTCCAAACCTAGCGGGAAAACAATGGCGACCGCATCACCACCACCATATATTGTGGGGGAGAAAGTGGCTACAAGCAATGGTGCATTAGTTCAGGATAGGAATGTGATTGATAAATGTACTAACGCTAACCCTTGCCAGCTGTATCTCATTTTACATTTTCCCCAGGATTGTGAGCAGCAAGATGAGCCCAGCACGATATCGGCACTCTATCTAGCAGCCACCATACAGGATACTCAGGTGGGCACGGCCCAACCATCAAGAGTTGTAGCAAGGCCCCCTAGCGGAGGGATAAGTGAGGTCGTGTCCACAGGTAAGTACGGTACCATACATTATGCAGAAACTATAGCTCCTCACATTATAGAATCAAACCAGAATGATGTAATTGAATTAAATCCTGTCAGGGTAATTGCAGTTCCCAATGGGAAAACTGACAATCAGGGAGTAACTCCCATCAGGAACATTGCCATGCATTGTCCATGGTCCCGAGCAGAGTTAAGGTCAATTATGTCTGAATTTCCCGATCCCAGAAAAGATCTAGTCGGATGCCAGAGATTCATTAAAGTGTTAGGTAACGCCCATGAGCCCACAAATAAAGATTGGCGAACAGTGCTACGAGTGTGTTTACCCTCAAATATTGACACCACGAAATTCATAGTAGACAGTAAGTTAGATGCAGAAGTACCTCTCACTGATGAATACAATCAGGAGAACGTAAAGCAAATCAATCTGCAACTAGGAGTGTATTTCCATACTGTTGTCAAATGGAATAAAATTTTCTCCATAAGACAAAAGGAAGGTGAAATGGCATCCGAGTATTTCCATCGAGCACTGCAGGAAATGGCTAGATACACTGGGATCCAGGACATTAAAGATAATGCACATCACAGGGAGGTAGCTGTTACTAATAAAAAAAGGGGGGTAATGACACTGCGCTAAAAATAAGGCAAGTTTTCCTAAAAATGCTGCTGAAGGAGGTGGGGTCACTACCAAACCCCACAAGTAGAGATTTAAACTAAAAAAAACAATTTCCCCAGCGCAAATTATAGGATGATAAGAATTATAAATCAAAAATGTTTTTAAACATATGTTTTTTATTTGGAAAAAGAATTAGTATTTGTTGAGAAACATGATTATTGAGCTAGTGAAACAACCTATTACCGGTAAACACAAACAAAAGACAAACTACATGTAACATAAAAAAGGTGAATTAACACCAATTTTTACTCGGTACTTTCAAATGCATATACAGTCTCTAAATTATTATTTACTGCAGGGCGGGTGCGCTTCTCAGCGACTTACTCCTTCCCCAAAAATGATAAATAATCGCAATAATCACTCCACACCTGATGGTCCTAAGGAGAAATAGGAGAGTAATTCCCAACCAATGATTCTTAGAAACACTGAAAGTGCTGTGTGCAGTAGGTATAATCGATGCTGTGCTGATATATTGTGTCTCTTTTAGCCCAGCATCTAGAAAAAATGCGAAAGTAACATTCCACGTCTGGTGATCCTGAAGAGGGAAAGTGAATATTAAACAGCTGATGATCTTTCAAACACTGAAAAGTGCCATGTGCAATCAGTAGAGTCAAAGCTGTGCTGTTATCGTTATTTTTCTCTATGAGCCCAGCCTCAATGAGAATGTATGTAGTTCAGGCTATACAGTACCTCGTTTGGGTTTCTTCACAGAACTTTCCGTGTACAGTGTCCAAAATGAAGGCTGTCCCTGAGGTAGATGTGGTTTTTTGTTTTTTTAGGTAGCTGTTACTGTATTAATGGACGGGTTAAAGGAGGCATTAAGAACAAGGGTACAAACCTCTCTACCTAACTGGAGAGGTATCTCAGTGGCTGCATTGAGAGAGTCCGCTGTCAAGCACGATAGGAACATCAGTAAGCACAGGGAGTTACAGGGGGATAAGCTGATGATGGTAAGTATACAGGCTCTTACAGCAAAACCCCATCAGCCAAAATCCCAGACCCCTGCTGTTTGGAAAAGACCTAGAATATGTTACATTTGTAAAAAGGAAGGACATTTTGCCCAGGATTGTAGGAGCAGTGGGACACATAAAGTATTCCGACCCCCTAGACCAGTATACGAACCACACTACAATTCACATAATTGGGATCAGGGACCACCTAGGAGAAATTACGAGCCACATGCAGGGGAAACAAGGAGGTACCCACCAAGGAGAGATTGGAAGACCTCCGAAAATTCTCAGCTAACCCCCTCACATATTGTAGCTGCCAATGCGCTGCGGGAGGGTCCCAATATACAATAGGGGTTGGGCCACACCTGTAGTCTGCAGCCAGTGAAGTTGATTGCTAGCCTTGGTAGTGAACCTGAGGTCACGGTTGATGTAGCTGGTGTACCATTACCATTTCTAGTAGATACAGGGGCGGCCAGGTCAGTGTTGAATTCCACATCAGGTATAAAGACCACGGGAAAAATGATTTTGCCAATGGGAGTAACAGGAAAGGTGCAACAATACCCTTTGAGTAGAACTGCAGAGATTATGATAGCGCCCTTGCAAACCAAACATTCTTTTCTGCTAGCTGCATCGGCTCCGACTAATCTACTAGGCAGAGACTTATTTTGTAAAATGCGGTGTGTCATATATTGTACTCCTGAGGGTGTCTTCTTGGATATACCTGAGAACCACGCTCAAGAAGTGCAAGATATATTAAACACCCCTCAAAGGCTAATGTCGCATTCTACTGTTATAGACAAGAGTCCATCAAAGGTAGAGGAAATTATCTCACAAATACTGGGTTCCCTTTGGACCAAAGATGGACAAGACACTGCATTGATGGCGAATGTAGCTCCAGTAGTAGTACAAGTAAAAGATGGTAGGATAGCTCCAAAAATCCCTCAGTATCCTCTGAAGCCAGAGGTAGAATTAGGAGTGTACCCCGTCATAGAGTGGCTGCTACAGCAGGGCATCCTAGTCAGGACGTCCAGCACCGCCAATAGTCCCATCTTCCCTGTGAAAAAGAGTGGGGAGAGGGGTTACAGGCTAGTGCAGGATCTAAGGGGAACAAACAAGATAGTTGAGAGCCAATTCCCCGTAGTGCCCAATCCAGCTGTCATCCTCATGCAAATTCCCTCTACTGCAAAATTCTTCACTGTCATTGACCTCTGTTTTGCTTTCTTTTCTGTCCCTCTTCACCCTGACAGACATGTCTCATCTGCTCGGTTTACAAAGTGGGAATTATCACTGATGGCCCCGGTAAACATCACCATTAAGAGATGCAGCTCACTAAATCCTGCAACTTACTTGCCAAGTGTGCCTGGACAGGCACAAAGGGTGGAGGATGAGAATGATAGTGAAGGAGGATTTAGTGCAGACACTGATACGCATGATTGTATGGAATACCTGAATCAGACTTTCACAGCGAGACCTGACATCAGTGACAACCCACTGGAAGGAGTAGACTTTACCTTCTACACTGATGGTAGTTGCCACAGACAGACAGAATCGGGAGACTTGTGCACTGTATATGCAGTTGTAGATGACGAAGGTACCATAGAAGCTGAACCCCTGGGCCCACCGTACTCAGCATAAGTTGCTGAGTTGGTCGCCCTAACCAGAGCATGTGAATTGGCCAAGGGTAAGTCAGCTAATATATACACAGATTCTAGGTTACGCCTTTGGAGTAGTGCATGATTTTGGGGCCCTATGGCGCCTCAGAAATTTCATGACGGCCGCTGGCACACCTGTAGCGCATGCGTCCCACATCAAAAGGCTTTTGACAGCAATACAGGAACCAGACAGAGTGGCTGTTATCAAGTGCAAAGCACACACTTACAACCAAGACCCAATTTCACTTGGTAACAGCCGGGCAGACAAAGCTGCTAAATCAGCAGCAAGCACCCCCATACAAACGAACATCACATCACTGATGACATTTAACACGATCAACACACAACAAGTAATTGAAATGAAAAATTTGTGTTCCCTACAGGAAAAGGCAGTCTGGAGGGCAAAGGGATATGGCCAGGAGTCCTCAGGACTGTGGACACGGTAAGCCGGTGGCCCCCAGAGCATATCTTCCAAGCCTAGCTGAGGCGGCACACGGTCTGACTCATCTGGGCAAAGAGGGTATGTGCAAGTTGGTAAGAGCCTACTGGTGTGCGCCAGGATTCTCTTCTCATGCAGGTAAGAGAGCAATGACATGTTTTACTTGCTTGAGGAAGAATATTGTAAAGACAATACCAACAGAGCCATCCCATATCCCTCCTACAGACGGACCTTTTCAGGTAATACAAATCGATTTCATACAGTTACCACCCTGTAGGAATTTGAAATATGTGTTAGTTTGTATTGATGTATTTTCCAACTGGGTAGAAGCGTTTCCTGCTGCCACAAATACTGCTACGTTCACTGCAAAGAAAATTGTGCAGGAATTTGTGTGTAGATATGGTATCCCTAGAATGATTGAAAGTGACAGGGGTACCCATTTTACAGGTGATGTTTACAGGTGATGTTTTTCAGGTCATGTGCAAACTGATGGGAATTAATAGCGAGCTGCATACTCCGTACCGGCCACAGGCGAGTGCAAAGGTAGAGAGAGTGAACAGCACTCTTAAGAACAAGCTGAGCAAAGTAATGGCGGAAACTGGATTGTTGTGGCCAGAAGCTTTGCCACTAGTGTTGTACAGCATCAGAACCACTCCCAGGTCTCCACTTAACTTATCACCCTTTGAAATTATTTTTGGTCGACAACCTCATGTAATGATAGACCCCCAGGATGATTTGAAATGTAATAATGAAGTGACAGTGAAATATTTGGTTGGGATGAGCCAGCAGATGAGAAATCAACAAATAAATTTAAAGCTGGTGATTCCTGACCTACCGAACAGTAATTGTCATAACATTGAGCCTGGGGATTAAACGTGGGCCTCATGGCCTCTAGACACAGCCACAAGGTACCTGTGTACGAGTACATGACAAGGGATCCAGACGCAACCTTTGTGGACACTCTAACAGTCCTGTGGCCCTTTCATCTGGCTTATCTCTTCCCTCCAGTATCTTTCCTTTCCAGAGCACTATGCAAATTCAAAGAGGAACGCAGCAGAATCATCCTGGTGGCTCTGGCATAGCCCTGGCGCCATTGGTTCATGGACCTTCATTGTCTCTCCATAGGCACGCCTTTCCTGCTTCCTCTTTGACCAGACCTATTGTCACAATGTCCCGGTCTACACCCAGACCTAGCTCACTTGTCTTTGACATTATGGCTCTTGAGTCATCTATCCTAAGGAAAAAAGGGTTTTCCAGTGTGGTTATTCAAACCATGCTTAATGCTCGGAAACCTGCATCAGTTTGCATATATTACCATATCTGGCACTCTTGCTTTCAGTGGTGTGCCATTCGACACTATGATCTTCTGGTGTTTCAGATCTCTAGACTTCTAGCTTTTCTACAGGCTGGCCTGGACATTGATCTCCACTTTGCATCTCTCAAAGTTTAAGACTTGCTCCCTTGCCAGATGTCCATACCTTCCTTCAAGGGGTACTCCAGATTCAACTTCCCTTGTCGCTCCAGTGGCTCCTTGTTATTTGTCCTTGGTTCTTTGGGCATTACAACAGCCTTCCTGTGAACTCTGAAAGGCCGCTACGTGGTCCTCTGCCCATACATTTCTTCGTTTTTTGTCTTTGATACGTTTGCCTCTCAGGATGCAACCTTTGGCCGCAATGTCCTCCTTTCAGGAACATTCCCTCCCTATTACAACTGCTTTTCTACAGGCTGGCCTGGACATGGTCTCAGCTCTGTCCGTCTGGTTTCAGAAAATACTTACTTCCTTGCCAGATGTCCATATCTTCCTTCAAGTGGTACTCCGGATTCAACCTCCCTTTGTCCCTCCAGTAGCTCCTTGTGATTTGTCCTTGGTTCTTCCAGCCTCTCTGTGAACCATTGCATACTGTTGACCTCAAGTGGTTGACCACGAAGACTCTCTTCCTCTTGGCCATAGCCTCAGCCTGCAGAGTTTCTGACTTGGGGGGCATTCTCCTGCAGTCCCCCCTTTCTGATTTTTCATCATAACAGGGCTTTCATTTGGACTAAACAGGGATACTGCCTCATGGTGGTCTCTAAGTTCCATATCAACAAGGAAATTATGGTACAGGCTTTTCATACACCTGGCCTTTCCCCTCAGGAAGCTTTGTTGAATGTGGTCCGAGCTCGCAAGATCTACGTGGACCGTACCAGTTACATTAGGAAAACAGATTCCTAGTTTTCCTCTATGGAATCCACAAGTGGGGATGGCCGACTAATAAACAAACTTTAGATTGATGGCTCTGCTTCACCATCTCACAGGCCTACACACAAGCTGACCTGTCAGTACCCAGTACAGTCTCTGCTCACTGTATTTGCTTTGTTGGACCTTCGTAGGCAGGCCGCCGTGGCGCATCTGATGAACAACTCTGCAAGGCTGCTCCGTGGTCCTCTGCCCATACGTTTCTTAGGTTCTATGCCTTTGATACATTTGCCTTTCAGGATACAACCTTTGGCCACAATGTCCTCCTTTCAGCTTTAGAGCATTCCCTCCCTATTACAACTGCTTTGGGGCATCCCCAAGGTTAACCTTGTGGAGACAATGGATCCTGAAAAAGAAAATAGGAGTTATGGTAAAACTTACCCTTGTTAACTCTTTTTCTTCGAGGTCCACGGGATCCACAGGGCAGCCACCCTGACGCACATAGCTTCAATGGGTTACTTCTCTCGGTCAGCATTTCCTTTCTCCTACAAGTGAAAGTGTGTTTCCTGTGTGTACCGTTCTTCCTTCTCTCCTCTGCAACTCCTGCTTTGGGCTTGTAATCTAAAACTGAAGAGCCTGAGCTTGGGAGAGGAACTCAGTGCATCCTGGGAGGCTCAATGCTTTGCTGTTTGGTACTTGAATCCTGGTCTCCGCCAAGCATACCCCAAGGTTAGCCCTGTGGGTCCCATGGACCTCGAAGAAAAAACAGTTAACAAGGGTAAGTTTACATAACTCTTATTTTGATTTAAATTGATTGCAAAAAACATTGTGTCATTGCACACCTTGTACTGCATTATATTCTATGTCACCTGTAATTGTCTTTAAACTCCTGTTACACTCTTCATGGGCTCACAACTTGCTTGCTGAAAAGATTGACTGTAGATTGTTAGCTACAGAGATCGATCCAAAGGCAGCAGTTTCACTTGGACAACAGACTTTTATATAACAAGAGAAATTTATGCCGGTCACCAGCACAGAGGCACAAATCTAATATATAAAAATGAAAATTTGTCCTTCTGTCTTTCTATACAAATTCACAGTTTACAAGCGAAGATCGTGAAATTTTACATACGAGCATATTAAAACACAGCGGAGGCAATTAAAACAATTGAAATCTTTAGCACTCCTGGGGGCGCAGACAGCAGCACAGAGTATATCAGGAGACAGCATAACTCTGGAATGCCTGCAGCAATTTACAACAAACTTGGTACACATATGACTTACACTATGGAAACAAACACTATGGGGGTCAGACACCGCTAGCACCCCTAGGGGTGGGACAGCAGCACAGAGTATGTCAGCAGACAGCAGAACAGTGGAAGGCCTGGAGCAATTTACACCAAATGTGGTACACTTCTGACTTACAATCTGGGAACACTCTGTGGGGGTCAGACACCCCTAGCACCACTAGGGGTGGGACAGCAGCACAGAGTATGTCAGCAGACAGCCGAACGGTGGAAGGCCTGGAGCAATTGACACCAAACTTGGTACACTTCTAACTTACAATCTGGGAACAAACTCTGTGGGTGTTAGACTCCCCTAGCACCCCTAGGGGTGAGGCAGCAGCACAGAGTTTTTCAGCAGACAGCATAACTTTGGAATGCCTGAAGCAATTTACACCAAACTTGCTACACATATGACTTACACTCTTGGAACAAACACTGTGGGGTAACACACCACTAGCACCCCTAGGGGTGGGCCAGCAGCACAGACAATACCAGGACAAGCATGATATGTCAGTGATGACAGGGCTGCATGTGACAGGGCCAGTGACATGAATTGAGGAGGGGAATGCAGGTAGCACAAACCCACACACTGAGAGTTATATAGTGGAAGTAGCACGGTCCCCCAGCAGCACAGAGTATATCAGGAGATACATAGGGGTATATATACTAGGCTCCCGATTTTGACCGATTTAGTGTTTTTTCTTCAAAGTGTCATCTCGGGAGTTTACTAAACTCAAATCTCGGGAGTGATGAGGGCATTTGTATTTTTTGGGCGGCCCAAGTTCCGAAATATGAATGAATACACTATCAGTCAAACACGGCTGTTTAGATATAGAACTTGGTCATTTACTATTCATTCGTATTTGTAATTTCCACCGTGAAAGTGCATTTGCGGTCATAAAACAATACAAATCGTAAAAAATCACGATAAAAAAGTAGACCTGCTTTTGAGAAGCATGTTTACATGTGTTTCGACTTCATCATTAATCACACCTGCATTTTTGGCCCTTTAAAAGGTGGGCAAGCACATTTGTGAAATCAATCACTCTGAAATGGCTGCTGCCGTGTGTAGCAGTGAATTTTGTTTTGCTGTGGGATTCCTGAGACTGCTCCATGAGGCTACAAGAAACCAGGGCCAGGAAACTGAACATGGTCAGCAGGTTGTACAGGTGCCGCAGAGGCTGCACAGGCCTCGTTTATTTAGGGGGCGTTATGACCAGGTCATACAGATGTTCCGGCTAAATTGGAACAACATTTTCCGTCTGTATGACCTAGTCAAACTGGACCT
Organism: Pseudophryne corroboree; assembly: GCF_028390025.1. Taxonomy (NCBI): domain Eukaryota; kingdom Metazoa; phylum Chordata; class Amphibia; order Anura; family Myobatrachidae; genus Pseudophryne; species Pseudophryne corroboree. The sequence goes on from NC_086446.1 coordinate 682,643,427, forward strand.
AGACCCTGAGACAGCACGCTCTCGCTCTGTCTCAGGCCTGCACAAACTCCTGGCTGTGTTGCACTTTATGGCTACTGGCAGCTTTCAGGCTGTGACAGGCGATGTAATAGGAATCTCACAGTCCACATTTTCTAAATATTTAAATCAGGTGAGGCAAACCATACATACTCCTCTATGCCCCATTTTTGTATTGTGTAATGTGAATTTATACAGTATATTTTAACAAAGTGCTTAAAACACTAACCTTATATTTTGGAATGTACACAGGTTTTGGATGCATTGGAACCCCACATAGATGCCTCTATCTGCTTCCCTACCCAGGAGTCTCAGTGGCATGCAGTCAGGGTAGCTTTCTATGAGCTTGCTGGCATGCCAAATGTGCTGGGTGCCATAGATTGCACACATGTTGAGCTGAGACCACCTATGGACAGGCAATATATTTATATAAATAGACATTTTGCCCAATCCACTAATGTCCAGGTGGTTTGTGATGCGAATCTCAAAATTATGAGTGTTGTTGTGGGTTACCCTGGCGGCTGGCATGACTTCTTCATCCTCAGTCAGTCATCCCTCTTTGATAAATTTGAGGCTGGAGAAATGCCGGATGGCTGGCTGCTGGATATGTACCATTTTTTTGCTTTAAATTTTGTGTTTACCTCAACCTGCCGATTATGGTAGCACTGTGTTTGTGCCTCAATATTTTTCAATGTTGGCAATCTCTGTTTTTCAGGTGATGGGGGTTATGGCTTCTACTCTTGGCCTCTGACTCCATTGTCCGTCCCTGATTCCCCTGCTGAACACAATTACAATCATGCACATAAGTCTACACGGAATGTGATAGAATGATGTTTTGGTGTACTGAAATCAAGGTTTCGGTGTCTGGATAAATCTGCCGGGCTTTTGTTGTATAGTCCCTTAAAGGTGACTAGGATTGTGTTCTGCTGCTGTTTTCTTCATAACATGTGTTTGCAGCAACATCTGCCACATGTTGATGATGCTGAAGAAAACAGTCAGCAAGCAGAGGAGTTAGAAACATCTGGCGACACTGTGAGTACAGATATAGGGAGGCAGGTAAGGCAAGACCTGATTTTGGCACATTTTAGCGGTAAGGTAATTTGGCTGTGTGCTTTGTATATGAACATTTAAGGCACACCAATGTAATTTCTGTAGTAATGTGGCTCTTGCTCTCTCTAGATCTAGTCAGCTGAGTGTTGTTAATTTGCTTTATATGTGTTTATGTCTAACTGTTGGGTATCAGTTACTTAGCTATTTGTATATAGATTTATGTTAGTAATTATGTGTTTTGTTTTGAAAAAGTTTTTTTTCCAATTCTAAGGTAATGTTTGCCACAATACTACATAATAAATTAGTATGCCCTAACAAGCATTATTTTTTAAGGCTATTGTTTGTGTTTGTTTTGTTTTAAATATGTAACCTCATTACCACAACATAATGGACATTGAGTAATGTGTGCCAATTTGCCTAACACACATTGCCTAACAACAACCTTACAAAATTGTTTGAACATAATTATGCCTGTGATGTTGTAAACCTTCATGTTAGTAATGATGCTAGAATAGTGCCAACACATGTGTGTGATAACGCAATGAATTATCCCGTTAAACTGATTTTTTTTTTTAAATAACACATTGCACATCATTCATTTGTCACATTTATTACTGTACAACATGTGTTTTCGTTGCAAAAAAGTGCTATTTTGTAGGCCTAGGATTGTGAACAATGTGGCTCCAGCTGCAGGGTTGGTTATTTCTTAGGCTGTTCTTTGATGGCTGACGTGGGTTTGGTTTGGACATTGGAGCGGGTTCGGCTTGATCTTCGAACTGGTGATGAAATTGGGGTCTGGGTAGGTGTGGTGGTCCCTGAGCTGGAACCTTGTTGGTGTTGTGCCAACAAATTAATATTTTGACTGAGGTTGGCCAGGGTTGCGGTAAGTTGTGTTGTGGCTGTTGTGTTGTTGTCTATGATGCGGGACATGGTTTCTGATATTTGATTACTTTGAATTAACTGAATGATGGCTTGTTGATGGCGGTGTTGCGCTGAAAGATAACAATAAGTTGGCTGTTATCTGCTCTCATCTGCTCCATACTGTTTGCGATTCTGCATAGCTGGACATTGAGCCTGCTTGTGTTTCTACACAGCCTCGGTAGATGATGGGGCAGACTGGCTAGGTATTGAGTGTGTGTGCGTAGGCACTGAAGATTCTGTGCCTGTTGTTGGTTCCAATTTCCCCAAAATGATTGGTCAGGTTGTGGCGGGGGGTTTGTTTGGCTCAATTGTGGGTGTGGTGAAATTTGGGGTGGCGGGGTACTTTCCTAAAGCGTGGTAGGTTGGTTAACGTCTATTGCTTGCAGATGGAGTGTGTATGTTTCCTGATTTTCAGATTCCTGCTGGGCTTCCGGGGGCATGATGTCTGGTTCTGTATGGGGTTTAAGGGGACAACATTTGAGGATCTTTTTTAGTTATGTTGGTTTGATTATTTACTTAAACTTTCTAGACTTGTTTGTCAAACATTTTTCGATTGAAAATTAGGATGTGCAGCAATACTCGTATACACAATCAAAAAGGCCAATTATGTAGGTTTGTATGAAGTCAAAATTTAAATAAAAACAAAAGTGGACACATGTTTGACAAAGACCACACTTACGAAACAAACACACAGATGTACAAAGTTTACCCCATGGAAAAAAGTGAATTGTCATCCGCCATATCGTACTTGCATTAAAATATCAAACAGTAAATGACAATATGAATTCTATCACCATTGTGAAAGGGTGTGAATCTACCTGAAGCACAATTTTTGCCTATTACATAAAATAATTACAACACAATACTACTGTAAGGCGTAAGAGAACACTCTAAATTTGCGCAACTTGTAAAGTGGAGACTGGGTCCTTTTTATTTTGCAAGCCATGTGCTTGCTGCTGTGGATAAGTACTATGAATAGTGTTTTTTTTTTTTTTTTTTTTTTTTTTTTGCTGATGTGTATTTTGTGTGCAAAAACAGTGTGTAAGTATGTTATTTTTAATTTGTGTTTTGTGTTTACTCACCAGACAGCTGAGGGGAATGTGGTTCCGGTGATTGAGGACTCTCCAAAATGTGTTCTGGTGGCTGAGGCAACACAGTCGAAATACGACGTTGGGGTGGGCTTAATGCTGGTGTTGGTGCCACATCAGGATGACGTCTCTTGGTAGGCCTACTCGTGTGGCTGCCAGACCCCTGTGAAGAATGTCTTTGTGGACTGTGATGCGATGTTGAAGTTCCTATGGATTAATGCAAACATTAGATTGTTTGGAAATTTTGTGGTGGGCACATTAAGTGGTGGCAATTTTGCCTTACCTGTATCGCCAGCATCCACAGCTCTTGACAGTGTTGCTTGTGGTCTGGAAGTGGTGGCTTGCTTTCGTACTGTAAAAAGGTTAAGTTGGGGTTTATTACCATTAATTACAGTGTGCACTTCTGGAAGCAGCAACATTTTGTGATGTGGCCATATGATTACCATTATGAGTACACTTTCTAGCAATAAATATTTAATAAATGGGTTGCTTCATTGTTTGTGAAAAGGCTAATGAGGTTCCATTTCCAAATACAAAAACATAGTGCAAGGAGTTTTCCATGGCCAACAGCTGAATATACACCCATGTATTACCGTATATTTGTCAGTATTACATTAATATGAAAATATGTCATTTAAATTTTTAGTAAAAATAAAAAATTGCAAAGTGATATAAACTAAACATACAATACTTAGCCATCTACACTAACATATTGCCCACAAAGACAAGTAAAATACAACATACATTAAACAAAGAAAAAATAAAGCACAAAAAATAACATTCTAAACAACACGTGACTCACACGTAACTAATGACCCTTTACAACTAAAGCCATCTATGCAAGAATTTACAACTTACAAAATGGAACAAGCAAAAAAATACTATACACAAAACCATAAAAGCCTAACACCTCACTATACAAACACAAAATCAGTACAAATCAAACACAAATAGCAAATCAGTTTTTAACCTATAAATATATTAACAGTACAATAACATTTTAAAAATACTCATTAGGCACAAACACATATGCAAATATAAAAACAACAACTCACCATCATGCCTAGGACGATCCGAATCCCGCACATTAGTCGCACCAACAACTTTATTCGGAATAAGGGTCCGCACAGGTTCCTCCCACTCCCTATAGGATGCTATAAAGGGATGGCCACCCCCTGTTTGCCTGGCTGACTTAGCCTCCTTTGCCATCATTGCCTTGACACGGCGCTTGATGTCGTAGAATCTCTTCCGACACGTGTCCTCGGTCCTCTTCACCACACCCTCACTGTTTACTGCCGCTTCTACCTTCCCCCACAGAACAGTTTTCCTGCGTGAAGGAACCTTGGCCGCATCACGCCCAAACAGCTGGCGATGATGGCGCATCAACTCATGCACCAAAGCCATATTTTCCGCATAGCTAAATTTAACATTTCTGCCCGTCTTGGTAGTGGTGCGTGGCTGCGGAGCAACACCGCCATCACTGTCACTATCACTCGACTCCACAGCAGCAACCTTCCCCTCCTCCCCCTCACTAACCTCCTCCCCCTCACTCACCTCCTCCACCTCACTCACCTGCTCCACCTCACTCACCTCCTCCCTTTCACTCACCTCCTCCCTCTCACTCACCTCTGACTGGGACATAGTAATGACAAACAACAAATAACACTAATAAAAAAAACACAAAACACACTCCTCCGCTACCACTACACACAACACACCAACCACACACACACACACACACACACACACACACACACACACTCACAAAAAAACAATGACAATAGACTGTAAATAAAAAGCAAAAACACTAAAAATGACACAAACTTTAAAGAAACTACACAACAATTATCACAAGACTGCTTACACACACAATACAGCACCCAACAATTGCAAGAAAACTCCAAAACCGACCAACAAATCACCAACTCCAAAACACCAACTTCTTCTCACCTCTCCACTAGCTAAACCCACGAGGTGCGGCTGGTTGGGGGCGTTTTTATACTAATGAGCACAGACACTCCTCCATGACAAACACAACCAATCACGGACGAGTGACGAAAACAAAAGTTAGAAAATAACGCGTTCGGGAAGGGACAAAAAGACTGCCGTAAAATTTTGAAATACGAATCCGTAAAATACACCAAAATACGACCGCAAATACACGAATCGGTCGCGAAAGCATTAAAAAAATATACGAATAACATCGACATCGAAAAATACGAAAACACAAAATACGAAAGCTTAGTAAATGAGTCGTAAAAAAATTAAAAAGTTGCAAATTAACACTACCGATGTCAGTCGTGTTTAAACTTCAACCCAATTCTGAACATTACGAATTTTAGTAAATATACCCCATAATGTGCTGCGCTATATAAGAAACTGTAAAAAAACCGAGAATTTCACAGGGGCACTGACATGATGTGAGCAGGGGAATGGAGGCAGCAGGAAGTCACAGACTGACAGTTGTATAGTGGGAAGAGCAGGGTCCCTTGGGGGACCAAAAAGGGGTCTGGCCAATACACAAAGTGCGTCAGGGAAGCAAGATATGCCTATATACTAGATCTCCAACCAACGTAAATTAACGAACAACTATCATTCTAATTTTCCTCATCCCATATCGAAGCACAGGTATTCAGCTATCTACAATGTTATTTATACTGTGTGTTTAATATTTACATTTATTTTTGTAAACAGACATTCTTAAAATCCTGGACAACACCGGGTACTCCAGCTAGTACTTTATAAAAGCATGAGTTACATAAAAAAATATATATATATATTTTTCCAAAATGTTAGTTCGTTGAGATTAAGACTAGTTATAGATGTAAGGTTTTTCAGCCTCAAATTATCTAATTGCTGTGTGTTTTCCCTTCACACAGAATATCTGAAAGCCTTTTCTTATGCCTTCAAGCTGCTATTACTCACTACCAGTATTCTACAAGTAAAGGGAGACATTACAGGTTGATTTATGCACAAAATTGATTAAAATTGTTGTATAAAATTACGTTCAGGCTTGTGTATATGAAACAGAAAGGCATTTTGTGTTTATACTTGGGTCCCACACCCAAGATATCTCGTTATGGTTTTCAAATAATCCAAAATTGCTCTTCCTGCCCACTATTATGGTCACCTACATTTTTCCTTTTATATATATATATATATATATATATATAATTGTCGAAGTCGGAAAAAGAACACATACAAACAAGAGTGGTGCTTCTCGGTGGTGGGGTAAGGACGCAATTGACGTGTATGGATGCAACATCCTTCTCTACCGTACATCATGGTCGGTGTATATATACGGTAAAAGGCGCAATCACTGAGAAACGCCATAAAGATGCACACAGACACATATTCATACAACACATAAATTACACATAGACAAAACATGTCCAGCACCAGACTTGTATTATATTGTATTTTTATAATAGAGTGTAAAACCAGATATATATTATTGGGATGGAACAAGTTAATTATATCATGCTTAGTGTCAAAATGGTCAGGAGAATGTGTGGATTAATTGATAGCTATAGATACATTGTAGCACATTGCGACAATTAGTTATGATCAAATGTATAAATATAAAGTCACATTCTATGAGAACAAAGGACTTCCTGCAAAAGCCTGTGGGCAGAATCCCATTGTTTAACCCCTGTACCTGCATCTTAAAACTGGACATTGCTTACATGTGAACTGACCAATAACACACAATAAATGAGAAACCTCCCTCTCCTGGACCAATGGAAGGAGACTGAAACCAACAAACTGTTAACTCCCACTGTTTGATCTAGGTAGTTTCTAAGGCATAGAGAGTTAGTTGCTGAAAGGAAGACATGCTGCTGAGTCTATATAGCGAGGACTGTCCTATGGGATAGGGTGATGCATACTGGCTGTAACTGTTTCTTATGTAACTGTAACACTGTAACCCTATCTTATACTTATATATGTTATACTGAATTATATACTGTACATGTTATTTTGTATGCATACCTTTTAATATCAAATAAATATATATATATATATCTCTGAGAGTTGGACCTCAGTATAACAAGTGTGTGACTACATGCATTCTCTTAAGGGACATAGTGTTGTGACATTTAGCGCACTATTATCGTATATGGTAATAAGATGCAACTTGCGTCCGCAGTATATATTAACACTGGTATTTAAATGGTTATTTGAAATAATGGAAATTCACTATATATATATATATATATATATATACATATATATATATATATATATAAAACAAAAAGTATCCAAATGCGCTAGTATGAATTCACTTCAGGACTGAAGATGTAGACCAGTTGAATGTACCAAGAGTCTGTGACGGTTGAATAGATTCAGGACACCTGAAATGGACCCTCTCACCAGAAATATCCACCAAAAAGATAATAGTACTCAGACATTGTTTTATTCATACAATGTATTCTTTAAAACATACTGTACATAAAATTTGTCTTACACCAATATTACAGTAAGCATGTCAATGTACAGTAGATGTTAGTATAACCCACCCTCACCTTAACAGAAGGTGTAATCTCTGGGTGAGACAATACAGATACAGAGACACAATCATTTGTAGATTGGTGAACCCTATGCATTTCATCACAATGACTTCTTCAGGGGTGTTATGACTTTGGGGTGATAAAGATGAGAGACAAGGATAATTTCCAATTTCTGTTATATTATATATACATATATATATATATATATATACCAACAAATATAAAACCACAGGACTCACCACCCCAGAGCGAGTGCTGAACTTTCTTTTTTTATATAGTCTGTTTTTATTGAAAATGATAAAAAGTGAAAAAAGTATACACCGCTTCAACAAAGATAATACAAGCACTGGACCAATAGCTACAGAAGAGGAATGGCTATACATTCTTTACAGGCAAAAACAATATATCTGACAGAATAGTGCGAGTCTCAGCTCCGCTAGTCCATCAAAAAAAAAAAGGGGGGGGAAATTGAGACTCATTAGCAGGTCTTGTCTATACGGTGCATATTCCATTATAGAAAAAGAAAGAGAGGGAAAAAAAACAACTTAAGGAAGAGATCAAGAATGGGGAGTCAAGTAGAAGGGAGGGGTGCTGAACTTTCTGTTTGTATATATATATATATATATATATATAGACACACAGTGGGGCAAAAAAGTATTTGGACAGCCACCAATTGTGCAAGTTGACCCACTTAAAAAGATGTCTGTAATTTCCATCATAGGTACACTTCAACTGTGAGAGACAGAATCTGAAAGAAAAAACAGGAAATCACATTGTACGATTTTTAAACCATTTATTTGTATATTCTTGCGGAAAATAAATATATAATCTCGGTTGGCAATTACAGAGGTCAAACGTTTTCTGTAGTTCTTGACGACACTGTAGCAGGTATTTTGGCCCACTCTTCCATGCAGATCTTCTCTAGATCTGTCATGTTTTGGGGCTGTTGCTGGACAGCACGGTCTTTCAACTCCCTCCACAGATTTTCTATTGGGTTGAGGTCTGGAGACTGGCTAGGCCACTCCAGGGCATTGAAATGCTTCTTACGGAGCCACTCCTTAGTTGCCCAGGCGGTGTGTTTGGGGTCATTGTCATGCTGGAAGACCCAGCCACGTTTCATTTTCAATGCTCTTACTGAGGGAAGAAGGTTTTTGCCCAAAATCTCACGATACATGGCCCCATTCATCCTCTCCTTAATACGGATCAGTTGTCCTGTCCCCTTCGCAGAAAAGCACCCCCTAAGCATGTTGTTTCCATCCCCATGCTTCACAGTGGGTATGGTGTTCTTGGGATGCCATTCATCATTCTTCTCCCTGCAAACACGGCAAGTGGAGTTTATACCAAAAAGTTTGATTTTGCTCTGATCTGACCACATTACATTGTCCCAATCCTCCTCTGGATCATACAGATGGTCACTGGCAAACTTTAGACGGGCCTGGACATGTGCTGGCTTAAGCAGGGAGACCTTTCGGGCGCTGCAGGATTTCAATCCATGACAACGTAATGTGTTACTAATGATAACCTTTGTGACTGTGGTCCCAACTCTCTTGAGGTCATTGACCAGGTCCCCCGTGTAGTTCTGGGCTGATTCCTCACCGTTCTCAAGATCATTGATACCCCACAAGGTGAGATCTTGCATGGAGCCCTAGGTCGAGGGAGATTGTCAGTGATCTTGTATTTCTTCCATTTTTTAATAATTGCGCCAACAGTTGATCTCTTCTCACCAAGCTGCTTGCCTATTGTCGAGTAGCTCATCCCAGCCTTGTGCAGCTTTACAATTTTGTCCCTGGTGTCCTTAGACAGCTCTCTGGTCTTGGCCATGGTGGAGAGGTAGCAGTCTGAGTGTTTGAGGGTGTGGACAGGTGTCCTTTATACAGATAACCAGTTCAAACAGGTGCCAATAATACAGGTAACGAGTGGAGGATAGAAGAGCTTCTTAAAGAAGAAGTAACAGGTCTGTGAGAGCCAGAAATCTTGCTGCTTGGTAGGTGTCCAAATATTTATTTTCCACAAGAATATACAAGTAAATTGTTTAAAAATCATATAATGTGATTTCCTGTTGTTTTTTTTTTTCCAGATTCTGTCCTCACAGTTGAAGTGTACCTATGATGGAAATTACAGACCTCTCATCTTTTCAAGTGGGTCAACTTGCACAATCGGTGCCTGTCCAAATACTTTTTTGCCCCACTGTGTATGATATATATATATATATATATATATACTGTATATATATATATATATATATATATATATATAAAAGATATGATTAAACATACCAATTTTACTGAAAAGACAGATGATTTGAGACTATAAGTCCCTCCGCTGAGGACTTGCAACACTGTGGTACTTCCTGCAATATGTATGTTTTAATTATCAATTAATGGCAGGGATGTCTGTTCCTTTGAACGTCCCAATTTTACTTAAAAATGGCATCCACAAATGCCCTACAATTAAGGATATTATAATTAATCACTTATATCGATATAGTTAAAAGTGGTCAATTAAGAAGTGACTCAGCTCTCAAGGTTCATCAGTACAATATACATACACAAGTACATACCTATGACAATGAAAAAACGCTCTCACTGGTGACCAATACATTCACTGAGCATTATACTGGAACCACATATACAGTATTATATGCTCCTTAAAAAAGAAAGAAGTGGGTTTTTTTTCCTATTTGCTTTACACATATGAACAAAGATAGTCATTCTAAATGTTTATCAAAAAAGAGGGGAGAGATATTGGGGTAATTCAGAGTTGATCGCAGCAGAAAATTTGTTAGCAGTTGGGAAAAACCATGGCCCTCATTCCGAGTTGATCGGTCGCAAGGCGAATTTAGCAGAGTTACACACGCTTAGTCTACGCCTACTGGGAGTGTATCTTAGCATCTTAAAAGTGCGAACGAAGTTTACGCAATATTGCGAACAAAAAAAACTTAGCAGTTTTAGAGTAACTCCAGACTTACTCTGCCTGTGCGATCAGTTCAGTGCTTGTCGTTCCTGGTTTGACGTCACAAACACTCCCAGCGTTCGCCCAGACACTCCCCCGTTTCTCCGGCCACTCCTGCGTTTTTTCCGGAAACGGTAGCGTTTTCAGCCACACGCCCATAAAACGCCGTGTTTCCGCCCAGTAACACCCATTTCCTGTCAATCACACTACGTTCGCCGGTGCGAACAAAAAGCCGTGAGTAAAAATCCTTTCTTCATAGCAGAATTACTTAGCGCAGTCGCAGTGCGAACATTGCGCATGCGCTCTAAGCTGATTTTCACTGCGATGCGAAAAAAAAGAACGAGCGAACGACTCGGAATGAGGGCCCATGTGCACTGCAGGTGTAGCAGATATAACATTTGCAGAGAGTTAGATTTGGGTGGGTTATATTGTTTCTGTGCAGGGTAAATATTGGCTGCGTTATTTTTACACAGCAATTTAGATTTCAGTTTGAACACACCCCACCTAAATCTAACTCTCTCTTGCACATGTTATATCTGATCCCCTGCAGTGCACATGGTTTTGCCCAACTGCTAACAAATTTGCTGCTGCGATCAACTCTGAATTATCCCCATTGCCTCAACCCAGTATTTAACAAGCTGCTGCACAGTATCAGAATAGTATATTTTACTTCATTCTATTATTAGATTTGAAAACCATTAACAGAATTTCCGCTAAAATACAAACATTTATATAAATTATTCCACACAAGATGAATATTAACTTACATTGTTATCAATATACAGAGTGAGACTTTTAGCCACAAACAAGATGGTAAAAAAGCCCATAATACTTACAGATTCCAAATAGATACTGTGTGCATGGATCACCAGGCTAGATAAGGTGAATTACCAAGATCCCTTGCAAACGGGATCTTCCCATATCCTGTGTGCATTCCACAACTTAGAGGTGGAACGCATACTATGTCATCTGTTACCGCTATATTCAGCAGCAACAGTTGACAAAGTATGGAAGCATGCTGAGAGTGTCATTATGAGGGAAGGAGAACACGATCGTATCTCCCTATGTCCTCCTTAAAACTACGTTCTCCCCTCTTAGAGCCGCCAGGTGGCCCACCCCACGTGACCACGGACTGACGACGCGTCTTCCGCTCTGCATTCCACCAAATCTCACAGTGGAACGCAAGCGGCATTCAGATCTCCAAGCTTCTGGGTACCTCACCACGTGACCAAGTGATGGCCAACCAGTGACATATTCAGCAGCGGCTCTTGCCGCGAGCAAGCAGGATTCTTGCTCGGGGTGCCGCATAGTGAAGGGCGCTCATACACGCACGCAAACCCCCCTGGGCGCCGATCTATCACGCAGCAATTATTAGAGGTCCTCGCTTAATACTAAATGGGGGTGCCGGAGAGGAGAGACCCACCAGCAGAGTTGAGGACCAGTATTTGCAGCCCACAGAAACCTTGGAGGCCACCGGCATCATGAGATCAGGAGCCGGCGAGAAGGAGCCTGCAGCGTCAAGAGAACCAGTGACCACAGTAAGGACCCCTTTGATGAGGATAGTTGCCTACTCCACTGCCTGACCAGATGGAGCATCTGAAAGAGCCGCGGCTGGTGTTGAGACGTCAGCGTCACGGCGGAGGGACAGCAGTCGGATTAGAGAGTTTATAGAAGACCCCCATCCTGACAAGGAGAAGAGGAGGAGCAGCGCCGGCCGTGACAGGAATCGCAGGCACCATTGAAGACACCCCACCTACCCGTAGGACCCTGGAAAGACTGTGCGGAGGACGGCCCTGACAGGAGCCCGGAGCAGAGAAGAGGACTCCAGCAGAGGACCAAGAGATGACCCCAGCTGGCAGACCTCGGATGGCGAGACCTGCGACAAAGAGCGCAGCCTAGTGAGGTGCTCAGCATCCTGGGCCATGATAAAGACCCCGAGAGCAGGTCGGAGGTTGCAGAAGAGTAGCATCTTGAGGTGTGACACTGTTTAAGCGCTTCCGCTGCAATACTCTGCCTAACTGAGTAAAGTAGGGGGTAGGCCCCCCTGTGTTTTTTTGCTTTGCTGCCCATGGGCACGCCCCTTCCCTATAAAGCCACGCCCCTAATTTTTGCACGCGCCTAACCCTGTTTTGCCTGTCGGGGGCGCCAGAGGAAACTTTTGCCCTGGGCGCAACAAGGTCTAGAACCGGCCCTGCACGAATTTCCTGTTTGCGTTCCACATAACCATGTACTGGAACGCAAACTGGGAAAACTGTTCTCCTTACATCCTTATTAAATAAGGAATGTATTAACATCCCTCTTGTAAGTGTTACATTATCTACTATGTAGCAAATTAATCGGTGTGCATAATTACTGATTATTTTTATGTATGTGAAATAGGTGTCTCTCTTTCTACTATATAGCTTAATTAATTAGAGTACATAAAAACTTTTTATTTTTACTTTTATGTGTGTGATCCTGATTGTGTGTGTATGTATATGTATATATATATATATATATATATACAAAATCTCAACAGCGGCACACAGGACACGATCACAGCGTCATTTAGATGAATATCAACGTTTTAAATCTTGAATGGTTTTTCGTCAGGATACATAATAAAACAATCAGAAGTGACTTACCTAAATACCCGCCACCATACACGTGAGGGACCCGCTCGCCGGCGCCGCACGCAGCTTCCGGAGTCGGGCGCCCGCCTATGACGTCATCGCACCTCCGTGCGTTTGTTGTCATAGCAACATACACCATTGTGACAATATACTGGAAAAAATATATAAACAGACTTTCAACAAGTTGTTCCTTGAAAAGTATCAAACGCCTTAGTCCTAAGTGTCAGTTTGCGCTAGGCTGATATAAAAAGATACAATGTTATTTAATCACTTGACATAAAGGCTAAGGCGATTGCTCAAACTTATAATACAGCCATAAAGCAGAGTATAATCATAATCATAATGCAATATATATACCATAATATAACTGCTGCATTTAGAAGATGACTTAATAAGGATCCATTTATAGGGCTCTCATACTGCAAAAAACCCAATACCTTAATAATTAATTAATTAAAGCAAGATAACGGGAGCATTTCATTTAGGCCCCTTGGCGCTATTACATCTAGTTTATTGATCCAAAAAGATTCTTTCCTAAGGAGTAATTTACCCCGGTCACCCCCTTTACGTAAGGGCGGGACATGGTCAATCATACGGTATTTTAAACTTGCCAAACTATGTTTTGCCTCCACAAAATGCCTCGCCACTGGTTGGTCGTTTGTACCTCCTGCCAATGCTGTCCTGATCGCCGAACGATGAAGGGTCATGCGCTCCTTGAACTTCCTAATTGTTTTCCCTATGTATGATAGTCCACAAGGACAAATCAATTGATATATTACATAGGTACTATCACACGTAAGGCGGTATCTAATGGAATATTTTTTTCCAGAATGTGGATGAAAAAACGAATCGCCTGATAACAGAAATCCACATGTAGTACAGGGGCACTTGAAACAGCCATTTTTGGCCTGGGGTAAAAAAGCTTTTACAGTGGTTGGGATTAGGCTAGGTAAATCTGTTTTGACCAGAATATCCCTAAAATTATTCCCACGAGAATAACAATGCATGAGGGAGTGATCAGGGATCCCCACTTCACGATCACTCCTTACTATGGGCCATCATTTTTTGGAAGTCTGGTTAATGATAGGTGATCTCACATTAAACTTATTAACCCATATCAATTTGTTGGCTTTAGTTACAGTTTCTTTCTTTTTCAAAAGATCTTCTCTATTTAACATAAGAATTTTACTCTTTGTATCTACAAGATGTTTGCGTTTATAGCCACGTGTTACAAATTTATCAATGAGTTGATCCATCTGGATCATTGCTGTCTCAGGATTAGAGTTAATCCTAAAGATACGTATCATTTGAGAATATGGCAATCCCATCTTTAGTGACTTAGGGTGGCAACTACTAAAATGTAAAATTGAATTCCGATTGGTATCTTTTATATATACCGTGGTGGAAATTATATATAATGTGTTGCTGCGAGAGGCGGCACTCAGAGGACTTCTCATAAAGAAACACACTGCACAACCACAAGTACAGTACTAGTCCTTTAACAGTATGTTCCAATGTCTTTCTAAAATTCTTTGCACTGCCAAGTTTTCCTGATTGTATTGTGTAATGAACGGCCTGGAAGTCATATTTTTCTTTTCATTGTGAGGTTTGTTCAAAAGTTCATTACGCAATACAATCGAGAAAATTTGGCAGTGTGAAGAATTTTAGAAAGACATACTGTTATATGACCCAGTGTTGGGACTAAGTTTACCTCCAAAACCAATGATAATGTTTAAAAAAGCAAAAAATGTAAAAAGTATCCTGGGTCCAAGTCAACCAAGACCTGTCAAAACAAAACAAACAAATGATTACTGCAAAATGATCAATAAGAAAGGTGGTTATCCATGCAATAAGTGTAACTGTTGTAGACATGGATAGGCAACAGTTTAAGTTTCCCAATTAAAATGGTTTTGTCTACACAGTTAAGGGGATAGTTAACTGCAACTCCAACTATGGGCCTAATTCTGAGTTGATCGCAGCAGCAAATTTGTTATCAGTTGGGCAAAACCATGTGCACAGCAGGGGGGATAGATATAACATGTGCAGAGAGAGTTAGATTTGGGTGGGGTGTGTTCAAACTGAAATCTAAATTGCAGTGTAAAAATAAAGCAGCCATTATTTACCCTGCACAGAAACAATATAACCCACCCAAATCTAACTCTCTCTGCACATGTTATATCTGCCCCCCCCCCCCCCCCCCTGCAGTGCACATGGTTTTGCCCAATTGCTAACAAACTTGCTGCTGCAATCAACTCAGAATTACCCCCTATGTTATTTACAAAATCACTTGTGGCTGTCAACTAGTATGTATTGGAAAAACTAAAAGAGTTGTTAAACTTAGGATACAAGAACATTTGAGAAACATAAAACATAAACTAAACATAAATGAAAAACATATAGTCTGCTGCGACACTATTCGAAGGTTCACAATGGGGAAGTTGCATCGTTAAGATGCACTATTTTGGAACACATTGATCTCCATCCTAGAGGGAGGGGGGAGATCGCGATCTAGCTTTATCTAAAAGAGAATCTTATTGGATCTATACACTCAACTCTCTCTCCCCTAGGGGACTCAATGAAAATATTGATGTAGTTTCTTTTTTGTAGCCAAGACATGTTTTTTTCTGCTGTTTGGTGCATTTTTGTGTGTAATCTGTTCAAATAAAAACATCTCTGTAAAGTAATGTGAAGTGTATTTCTGTTTATAGTCAACTCATGTAATAAATACATTTATGTAAAGCAATAAACAAGATGGACAACTGAAAACATAGTATATGTAACATATGAAAGG
Organism: Pseudophryne corroboree; assembly: GCF_028390025.1. Lineage (NCBI taxonomy): Eukaryota > Metazoa > Chordata > Amphibia > Anura > Myobatrachidae > Pseudophryne > Pseudophryne corroboree. Next base: position 682,659,364 of record NC_086446.1, read on the forward strand.
TCGGGGGTTAGCCCCCATATAAAGAAAAATGTTAGAAGCAGGGCAGGAATGAAATTGGTTTTTTTTCTTTTCCCGAAAAAAATCATGTCATCATCAAGACCACTAGAGAGAGTTTATAAAAATAATAAATAATAAAATTTATTATATATATATATATATATATATATAGAAATTGAAAAAGTGTACTCACCAGAGCATAATCATAAAAATAATTTTTTATTCCACACGTAAGCATCATGGTTGGTAATCTCAACGTTTTGATCCACTCCAGACCTTCGTCAGGATAGACACAACATCATCCGTCAAAGCATATTGTCATAGTCCATAACAGACTATGTTATATATATATTTGACTCTATGATTAAAGATAAAAAATGTTTTTAAGGTTTCAGACTATTATATAGGAAAAAAACACAGTTGACCGGTGACAAGAACATTCCAAACAAGAAATATATAAAAATAAAAATTAATGAAAAATAAAGAAAAATATAATCACATTACTCCAGAAAAATACCGGCGACAAGAACATTCCAAACAAGAAATATATAAAAATAAAAATAAAAATGAATGAAAAATAAAGAAAAATATAATCACATTACTCCAGAAAAATACTGTAATGAATTCCATCACTGAGGCCACGGGGTCGTATCGCATCTAGTCTGTGAATCCAGGCCGCCTCTCATTTCAACAGGAGTTTAGCCCGGTCTTCGCCTCTTTTAGGTAGCTCGACTCTGTCAATCACCATACTTCTTAGGGACGCCAAGGAATGACGAGCTTCACAGAAGTGCCTGGCAACTGGTTTATCTGAATTGCCACTCATTATAGCATTCCTAATCGAGAGATAGTGGTTAGCCATTCTCTCACGAAATGGACGGATGGTCTTGCCAATATATATTAGAGAACACGGGCATGTCAAGGTGTATACAACAAAGTCCGAAGTGCAACTTAATCTGTGGTGGATAGGTATTTTTGCTCCCATGTGTGGATGATGGAGGAATTGAGCAATGGTCATACTTCTACACGTGGTGCAATTTATACACCTAAAGCACCCCAACTTTTTAGGCATCAGCCATTTGAAGCCTGTGCCATTGGTCTATCTGGTTGCATCAGGATATCTTTCGGATTATGAGCATGTCGGAAACTTAATAGCGGTTTATCAGGTAATTTCTTCATCAGAATTGGGTCAGTTCTCACTACTGGCCATAATTAATTGCCCACTTTTCGAATTGCCGGTCCAGCCGTGTTGAACGTGGTGGAAATGACAAAGGGGTTATCTTCCTTTCTTTTTATATGTGACGTCCCTGCATAAATATTCTTTGCCCTATGAAGGACCTGTTGATGGTCTGCTTATTATATCCCCTTGCCTCCAACCTCAGTTTCATCTCATTCAGCTGTACAACAGCTACTTCCTCATTTGAGTTATTCCGGAGAACCCTCAAGTATTGGGACACAGGTAGATTTTGTTTCAGTGGTCCAGGATGATGACTATCAAATGATAGTATGGTGTTCCTGTCAGTCAGATTCCTATATAGTCTGAAATCATAGCTTCATTGGTGGTGCATATACTAACATCAAGAAAGTTTACTGTTTCTGTACTAAAATGCATAGTAAATTTGATTGTTGATTCAAGACCATTTAAATACTCCAACATCTTCTGTAGAGACTCTTCTGTATCTACCCATATTAGAAAGACATCATCGATAAATCTTCGATAGAAGGCGGTACTATATCCAAAAAGTGGGAAGATGTTCATATTTTCATATGCATCCATATATGGATTAGCATAAGATGGGGCGATGTTACTCCCCATTGCAGTACCCACCGTCTGGAGATAGTACCGCCCCCATAACTGAAGTAATTACAAGTCAAAATTAATTCTAACAAATCCATCAAAAAATCAGTGGGAGGAGAACCCGTATGAAACATATTCAATGCTTGTCTGGTCATTGCTAATCCCTACCCATGGGGTATTACCATATATAATGACATTACATCTATGGTGACCAAAATCCTATGGCCAACATGGGACTGCAACTTTATAAATCTCAAAAAATCTTTGGTATCTCTTAAGGCCCGTACACACTGGTCGATGTATCGGCCGTTCTCTTGAACGGCCGATACATCGCGGGACCGTCGGCCAGTGTGTACGGGCGATACGTCTGTGAACTCCGTCGTTCACAGACGTATCGCGTCGGCCGCGCAGCACAGCCGACAGCCAATATATCTAACGACATATTGGCGCATCGCTGTGTGTTTACGGGGCGGTCGTCCGACCGCCCGTACACATGCTGCGGCGGCCGGCGGTGATTGACAGGTGAACTGGGCGGGCGCGAGCGCCCGCCCACCCAGTTCATGACGTCAGTCCCCCGACGGATCGGGCTGTGTGTATGCACAGCACACTGACCGATCCGTACATAGATATATCTGCAGATCAATTGATCTGTAGATATATCTAATAGTGTGTACCCACCTTTAGATAGCTGCTGGTTTTCTTGACACAGACTTGCAAGAAACTGTCAACATACTGTGCCACATTAGAAAAGAGTGAATTATGTGCCAATATAATTGGACGGCCAGGCGGCCTATCCAATGTTTTGTGTATCTTTTGGCAACAAGTAGAGAATCGGACAGATCGGGAAGTCTGTTTTCAAGAAGCCAATAATATCCTCATCAATCCACCCGTAGGTGAATGCCGTATCCAAAATATTATCTAAGCGGTTCTTAAAAGCTAGAACTGGATCACTCGGTAATAGTTTGTATGTCTCAATGTCAGCAAGTTGTCTCAATGCTTCAGTATTATAACCCACAGTATTCAATACTACAACTGCAACTCCCTTATCGGCAGGTCTCACAGTGATGCAGGAATTATTCTTTATTTCATACAGGGCTTTTCTTTCTACCACAGTGAGATTATATCTAATGCTCTTCTGTTTGGCTAGTGACTTTTTAATGTCAAGGTCAAGCATTCTAGTAAAGGTTTTAATACTTGGATTTTGTGATGAAGGGTCATAAGCACTTTTGTTTTTGAATGGTCTAATGACCTCAGTATTTAATTTCTCATTAGCAAATTTCTCATCAAGTCTTAGTTTCCTACTCATTTTAAATCTGTCTATGGACCATTCAAAATCATTAAATTTTGGGGTAGGTATAAAACTCAAACCTCTGGACAGTACACTCAATTCTGCAGGTGAAAGTTTATACATGGACAAATTTATTACGGACTCTTCTGAGCTTTGGTTTGTTTTTTCTTTTCTTTTGTATTTGCCCCGCCGGAGGTGGAGCCTTCTACGTTTAAAGACGGCTCTCCAAATTGTGAGCGAGTATTAGCTCTTGGTAGAGGGAGTTTCAAATGTGTTTGGGAATCAGAAGAGTCCCTTTCAGGAGACAAGTAACTATCTAGTTGTGATTGATCTTGTCTAAATCTGTTACCCCTAAATCTAAACGTGGGATTCTCATTGCCTACCAGCCATCTGTAGACTCTGTGATCTTTATAATCACGATCCACTTTCTCAAGCTTAGACCTTTTAAAAGTAATCAGAACTTTGCGATATTTATCAATTTGTTGTTTAAGTTTAACCAGCCACTGTTGGGTATTATCTTTTTGTAAACATTCTGTAGCTATTAGTGATGTGCACCGGCAATTTTTCGGGTTTTGTGTTTTAGTTTTGTGTTCGGTTCCGCGGCCGTGTTTTGGGTTCGAACGCATTTTGGCAAAATCTCACCGAAATTTTTTTGTCGGATTCGGGTGTGTTTTGGATTCGGGTGTTTTTTTTCAAAAAACCCTAAAAAACAGCTTAAATCATAGAATTTGGGGGTCATTTTGATCCCATAGTATTATTAACCTCAATAACCATAATTTCCACTCATTTTCAGTCTATTCTGAACACCTCACACCTCACAATATTATTTTTAGTCCTAAAATTTGCACCGAGGTCGCTGGATGACTAAGCTAAGCGACCCAAGTGGCCGACACAAACACCTGGCCCATCTAGGAGTGGCACTGCAGTGTCACGCAGGATGGCCCTTCAAAAAAATACTCCCCAAACAGCACATGACGCAAAGAAAAAAAGAGGCGCAATGAGGTAGCTGTGTGACTAAGCTAAGCGACCCAAGTGGCCGACACAAACACCTGGCCCATCTAGGAGTGGCACTGCAGTGTCACGCAGGATGGCCCTTCAAAAAAATACTCCCCAAACAGCACATGACGCAAAGAAAAAAAGAGGCGCAATGAGGTAGCTGTGTGACTAAGCTAAGCGACCCTAGTGGCCGACACAAACACCTGGCCCATCTAGGAGTGGCACTGCAGTGTCACGCAGGATGGCCCTTCAAAAAAATACTCCCCAAACAGCACATGACGCAAAGAAAAAAAGAGGCGCAATGAGGTAGCTGTGTGACTAAGATAAGCGACCCAAGTGGCTGACACAAACACCTAGCCCATCTAGGAGTGGCACTGCAGTGTCACGCAGGATGGCCCTTCAAAAAAATACTCCCCAAACAGCACATGACGCAAAGAAAAAAAGAGGCGCAATGAGGTAGCTGTGTGACTAAGCTAAGCGACCCTAGTGGCCGACACAAACACCTGGCCCATCTAGGAGTGGCACTGCAGTGTCACGCAGGATGGCCCTTCAAAAAAATACTCCCCAAACAGCACATGATGCAAGGAAAAATGAAAGAAAAAAGAGGTGCAAGATGGAATTGTCCTTGGGCCCTCCCACCCACCCTTATGTTGTATAAACAGGACATGCACACTTTAACGAACCCATCATTTCAGCGACAGGGTCTGCCACACGACTGTGACTGAAATGACTGGTTGGTTTGGGCCCCCACCAAAAAAGAAGCAATCAATCTCTCCTTGCACAAACTGGCTCTACGGAGGTAAGATGTCCACCTCATCATCATCGTCCGATTCATCACCCCTTTCACTGTGTACATCCCCCTCCTCACAGATTATTAATTCGTCCCCACTGGAATCCACCATCTCAGGTCGCCGTGTACTTTCTGGAGGCAATTGCTGCTGGTGAATGTCTCCACGGAGGAATTGATTATAATTCATTTTAATGAACATCATCTTCTCCACATTTTCTGGAAGTAACCTCGTACGCCGATTGCTGACAAGGTGAGCGGCGGCACTAAACACTCTTTCGGAGTACACACTGGAGGGAGGGCAACTTAGGTAGAATAAAGCCAGTTTGTGCAAGGGCCTCCAAATTGCCTCTTTTTCCTGCCAGTATACGTACGGACTGTCTGACGTGCCTACTTGGATGCGGTCACTCATATAATCCTCCACCATTCTTTCAATGGTGACAGAATCATATGCAGTGACAGTAGACGACATGTCAGTAATCGTTGGCAGGTCCTTCAGTCTGGACCAGATGTCAGCACTCGCTCCAGACTGCCCTGCATCACCGCCAGCGGGTGGGCTCGGAATTCTTAGCCTTTTCCTCGCACCCCCAGTTGCGGGAGAATGTGAAGGAGGAGATGGTGACGGGTCACGTTCCGCTTAACTTGACAATTTTCTCACCAGCAGGTCTTTGAACCTCTGCAGACTTGTGTCTGCCGGAAAGAGAGATACAACGTAGGTTTTAAATCTAGGATCGAGCACGGTGGCCAAAATGTAGTGCTCTGATTTCAACAGATTGACCACCCGTGAATCCTGGTTAAGCGAATGAAGGGCTCCATCCACAAGTCCCACATGCCTAGCGGAATCGCTCTGTTTTAGCTCCTCCTTCAATGCCTCCAGCTTCTTCTGCAAAAGCCTGATGAGGGGAATGACCTGACTCAGGCTGGCAGTGTCTGAACTGACTTCACGTGTGGCAAGTTCAAAAGGTTGCAGAACCTTGCACAACGTTGAAATCATTCTCCACTGCGCTTGAGACAGGTGCATTCCACCTCCTTTGCCTATATCGTGGGCAGATGTATAGGCTTGAATGGCCTTTTGCTGCTCCTCCATCCTCTGAAGCATATAGAGCGTTGAATTCCACCTCGTTACCACCTCTTGCTTCAGATGATGGCAGGGCAGGTTCAGGTGTTTTTGGTGGTGCTCCAGTCTTCTGTACGCGGTGCCTGTACGCCGAAAGTGGCCCGCAATTATTCTGGCCACCGACAGCATCTCTTGCACGCCCCTGTCGTTTTTTAAATAATTCTGCACCACCAAATTCAAGGTATGTGCAAAACATGGGACGTGCTGGAATTTGCCCAGATGTAATGCACGCACAATATTGCTGGCGTTGTCCGATGCCACAAATCCCCAGGAGAGTCCAATTGGGGTAAGCTATTCTGCGATGATCTTCCTCAGTTGCCGTAAGAGGTTTTCAGCTGTGTGCGTATTCTGGAAAGCGGTGATACAAAGCGTAGCCTGCCTAGGAACGAGTTGGCGTTTGCGAGATGCTGCTACTGGTGCCGCCGCTGCTGTTCTTGCAGCGGGAGGCAATACATCTACCCAGTGGGCTGTCACAGTCATGTAGTCCTGAGTCTGCCCTGCTCCACTTGTCCACATGTCCGTGGTTAAGTGGACATTGGGTACAACTGCATTTTTTAGGACACTGGTGACTCTTTTTCTGACATCTGTGTACATTCTCGGTATCGCCTGCCTAGAGAAATGGAACCTAGATGGTATTTGGTACCGGGGACACAGTACCTCAATCAAGTCTATAGTTGGCTCTGAAGTAACGATGGATACCGCAACCACGTTTCTCACCGCCCAGGCTGCCAAGGCCTCAGTTATCCGCTTTGCAGCAGGATGACTGCTGTGATATTTAATCTTCCTCGCAAAGGACTGTTGGACAGTCAATTGCTTACTGGAAGTAGTACAAGTGGTCTTCCGACTTCCCCTCTGGGATGACCATCGACTCCCAGCAGCAACAACAGCAACAGCAGCGCCAGCAGCAGTAGGCGTTACACTCAAGGATGCATCGGAGGAATCCCAGGCAGGAGAGGACTCGTCAGACTTGCCAGTGACATGGCCTGCAGGACTATTGGCTTTCCTGGGTAAGGAGGAAATTGACACTGAGGGAGTTGGTGGTGTGGTTTGCGTGAGCTTGGTTACAAGAGGAAGGGATTTACTGGTCAGTGGACTGCTTCCGCTGTCGCCCAAAGTTTTTGAACTTGTCACTGACTTATGATGAATGCGCTTCAGGTAACGTATAAGGGAGAATGTTCCGAGGTGGTTAACGTCTTTACCCCTACTTATTACGGCTTGACAAAGGCAAACCACCTCACCCATCAGAATCCTCCTTGTCAATTTCCTCCCCAGCGCCAGCAACACCCATATCCTCATCCTGGTGTACTTCAACACTGACATCATCAATTTGACTATCAGGAACTGGACTGCGGGTGCTCCTTCCAGCACTTGCAGGGGGCGTGCAAATGGTGGAAGGCGCAAGCTCTTCCCGTCCAGTGTTGGGAAGGTCAGGCATCGCAACCGACACAATTGGATTTCGAAGAACGCACAGTTCTTTGCTGTGCTTTTGCCAGCTTAAGTCTTTTCATTTTTCTAGCGAGAGGCTGAGTGCTTCCATCCTCATTTGAAGCTGAACCACTAGCCATGAACATAGGCCAGGGCCTCAGCCGTTCCTTGCCACTCCGTGTCGTAAATGGCATATTGGCAAGTTTACGCTTCTCCTCAGACGCTTTTAATTTTGATTTTTGGGTCATTTTTTTACTGATCTTTTGTGTTTTGGATTTTACATGCTCTGTACTATGACATTGGGCATCGGCCTTGGCAGACGACGTTGATGGCATTTCATCGTCTCGGCCATGACTAGTGGCAGCAGCTTCAGCACGAGGTGGAAGTGGATCTTGATCTTTTCCTATTTTTTTAACCTCCACATTTTTGTTCTCCATATTTTAATGCGCACAACTAAAAGACACCACAGGTATACAATGTAGATGGATGGATATACTACTAGTATACTTTATGTATGACGACGAGTGACGACACAGAGGTAGGTACAGCAGTGGCTTACCGTACTGCTATATACAGTATAATGGACCTGGTGGGCACTGTCAGCAGACTGCGTTTATAGTATAAAGAAAAAAAGACACCACAGGTATACAATGTAGATGGATGGATATACTACTAGTATACTTTATGTATGATGACGAGTGACGACACAGAGGTAGGTACAGCAGTGGCCTACCATACTGCTATATACAGTATAATGGACCTGGTGGACACTGTCAGCAGACTGCGTTTATAGTATAAAGAAAAAAAGACACCACAGGTATACAATGTAGATGGATGGATATACTACTAGTATACTTTATGTATGACGACGAGTGACGACACAGAGGTAGGTACAGCAGTGGCCTACCGTACTGCTATATACAGTATAATGGACCTGGTGGACACTGTCAGCAGACTGCGTTTATAGTATAAAGAAAAAAAGACACCACAGGAGTGTTTTTCAGGCAGACAAACGTATACTGGTGGTCACTGTCAGCAAAACTCTGCACTGTACTCCTGCTATAGCTGCTCACCAGTCTCCCCCACAATTAAGCAGTGTGAGCACTCAGCACAGTCAGATATATCATGCAGCACACTAAGGCTGAGCACAGATATGGTATGGAGCGTTTTTTTCAGGCAGAGAACGGATAAAAAAAAACTAGCAAAACTCTGCACTGTACTCCTCCTGTCCTAACAGCTGCTCCCCAATCCTCCCCACAATAAGCTAAGCAGTAGCAATCAATCAGATCAACTAACTCTAAGGCTCTATAACTAAACGGAGAGGACGCCAGCCACGTCCTCTCCCTATCAATCTCAATGCGCGTGTGAAAATGGCAGCGACGCGCGGCTGCTTATATAGAATCCGAATCTCGCGAGAATCCGACAGCGGGATGATGACGTTCGGGCGCGCTCGGGTTAGCCGAGCAAGGCGGGAGGATCCAAGTCTGCTCGCACCCGTGTAAAAAAGAGTGAAGTTTCGGGGGGGTTCGGTTTCCGAGAAACCGAACCCGCTCATCACTAGTAGTCTAAAATCTGCAATCTCAGTTCTTAATTTTTTCAAATCACTTCCAACCTCCTCAATAACTAGCAGGAGCAGATCAAAGGAACATTTGTTCAGAACAGAACACCATCTGCTACATAAGGCAGGATTCGCTCTCCCAATCGTGGGGATATTTTTCAAACGAAACCCCCGGGGAATCTGTTTTTTATGAAAGTAATCAGATAAAAACTGTTCATGTAGCATAAGGTCTACTTCTGTTTTCTCAAGATTCAACAGCTTATGATATAAATCAAGGGCACCCTCAGCTGGTATTTGTTCAAAATCACTAAACTCTGATAATACCCGTTCTGCATCATCATCTGTAAGTGCTAATATATCATGTTCAGCAGCAAACAGTAATTCAGTTGAAACAAGATTTTCCATTTATATAACAGATGTACCAATGTACACCACCAGCACTAGAGATATCACTGTCAGTAAATACTGGCAAAATATGTTGCACCACCAATGTAGCTCCAAAAAATAATAAAATATAAAATAAAAAAAATTGAAAATCCAATCAAAAATACAAAATTATAAAAATCAAGAAATTAAGAAAAAACAACTAAAGAAAAAAGTCCAATATCGTCATTGATCCATAGGTATCACTGATACAGTCCACTAGTAGACTAAAGATATTTCAGTGTATCCATAGTTCTAAAATCCAATTCCCATCAAAATGATATACAGTCACTGGTGCCGGACAATATTTGCAAAAAATGCAAATCATCACATAGAAGTAGAGGGTCCACACTCACGTTTTCCATATAAAATGCTGGGGTGCCATCCAATGAGGGAGAAACAGTTCTCCCTCCAATGCAGTTTCCAAAATAAGGGAGCACTCACCAGTCTTCAAGTAGCAAAATGGATAGTTTAATCAGACCAACAGCATGCAATTCACATTGACGTTTCGGTCATAGTTCTGACCTTTGTCAGGATACCAGTAAACTGAAACAGTGTTACCTATACAGTAGCGGATCTTGCCACGGGGAAGCAGGACTTTTGCCTGGGGCGCCGCCTTCCGGAGGGCGCCGCACCATGGCAAGATCCGCTACTGCTGTGCCCCCCGCTGTGTCCCCCGCTGGTCCCACTGTGAAGGGAACTAGACGCAACGCATCTAGTTGTTATGCACACCAGTGCCTGCAGGAAAGTACTGGTGTCAGAACTGTTATGCACTCCAGTGTCTGCAGGAATGTACTGGTGTTTGAACTGTTATGCAAAACAAATGGACTCACAGACAAACTGGGGAATATGACATAACGTACACAGAAGGTAATAGGGTAACAAAATACACACAAAGTGAACAGAGAAGCCCAGAGGCTAAGGAACTGGGTATCTCCCTTGTATTAGAACTGCACAGATGGAAAAAGCAAAATGTTGTGTTTTAATACATAGAGAACCCGAAATGCTGTTGCTAAGGGCAACAGCAAAACCCTAAAGGGTTACCAACGGGTGTGGCAGTAAACTCCTTGGTCAGAGATGGAATGATAGACACAAGGAGAGTCTCCACAATCCTATTTCTCACTTGCAGTGCACAGGTTTTAGCTTACTGCCACTAAACTGACCCCTGACACCTAGCACAGTGAGACAGGATTAGACAGGCAAGTCTTAGAATACAGCCGCAAACTTGCTAAGTTCACAGAGTAGTAACAGAACCCCAGCAAGCTAAACGACTGACTCCAGTCTTACTGCTAGGTCTGGATTGGCAGAGTGTAATACCAAATCCCCAGGCCTATTTGCAGTAAGCAACAAACAAATACAAAGCTACACAGTACTGGCTAACTTTCATGAACTGACTAACCAACAAAGATTCAGCAGCATCTGCTTACCCTGAAAAGAGGCCTTATAAAGCAGGTGCTGTCCACGCCCCACTCAGACCTCACAGACTGTGAGCACAAAAACCAGCACCGGATCCCCTGCCGTGCACAGAGCCTATAACCACTGCACAGCAAAAGACCCGAACCGGAGTATCAGCTGCGCTCAGGTTACTCCACTAGCACTTGTCTCCCGGTTGCCATGACGACGTGGCAGCACAGGGCAGGAGACCCTAACACTAGTTTCCCTTCGTGGAGAGGACCTTTGCTGTGCGGTGCGCGATGACGTCATTGCGCACAGCATTGTGGGACTGACACAGACGCTAAGGGTCATACTTGACCTCTAGTGTCTGTCTATGCCAGATCCGAGGAGAGGAGCGGCGCCGGCGGAGGTCTGCAGCGGTCGGGAGCAGGGATAGTAAGTATTATTATTATTTTTTTCAGCGGCGCTACTCTACTGTACAGGGGACGTAACTGACCATGCCCCCTGTATGAAGCCACGCCCCTATTTCCCACCCGGGGCACCAAAAGGGCAAGAACCGGCCCTGTACCTATATAACACTATTGGTCCCTCCCTCCAATTAATCTCAGCAACTCCCCAACACCCCACATAGCAGACAAGCACAGACATAAAACATTACATTACATTACAGCAAACATAGATTAAAAATCCAAGAGTCACAGTGATCCATATTAGATCCTCATTACCAGTGTCTCAATCATCCCCAACTGTAGCCATCACTGTGTATCATAACACCATATTCACAGAAGCGGCGTGCGTTCCAACACCTGCCTCACTTCTGGTCCGTGGAACGCATTTGCTGTATTAACATAAAGAGGAATAGGTGGGATCACATGCGTTTCACCAGAGTTCCGGTCCGTGGAGCGCACATAGCGGGTCTCATGACTGGAGCTTCAAGCGCTCCATGGCAACAGGCGGCTATCAGCGCACTGTTATCAGCGCGTTCAGGTTTAATAATAGACATTAAAGATTTCAGCATCCGTTGGCACTTTAGTAAATACATAAAGTATATAGGTGTCCACAGAGACAGGGCCGGCTCCAGGCATGTTCGAATAGAGCGGCCGCGCAGGGCGCCACCCTTAATGGGCACCGTGCGCTGGCGCCGCCATATTCAAACCTGGAGCTGGCCGAGTAATGCTGCACTGCCTTGAACTCTTGTGTGCGATATGCGCGCTGAGCGGCGCCGGTGTCTAACATAAGACGCCGGCACCGCGCAGTGCGCATATCGCACACAAGCGCTTTGGAGGCCGCCCGGCCGCCCAGCCCAGCACCCGGTTCCCCGCCCGGCCCAGCATCCGGATCCCCGCCCGGCCGCCCAGCCCAGCACCCGGATCCCCACCCGGCCCAGCACCCAGACCAGGACCCGGACCCGCACCAGCACTCGGCCCTGCAGACAGCAGCACTCCTCCCCCTCCCAGCGCTGCAGGTATTTTTTTTGGGGGGCGGGCATTTATGGATTGCACTGTGGGGGCATGGCACTGTGTGGGGTCATATCTGCACTGTGGGGGCATGGCACTGTGTGGGGTCATATCTGGCACTGTGGGGGCATGGCACTGTGTGGGGGCATTTATCTAGCACTGTGGGGGCATATATAGCACTGTGGGGGCATTTATGTATCTGGAACTGTGGGGACATATCTGGCACTGTGGGGGCATTTATGTATCTGGCACTGTGGGGGCATTTATCTGGCACTGTGGGGGAATTTATCTGGCACTGTGGGGGCATTTATGTATCTGGCACTGTGGGGGCATTTATCTGGCACTGTGGGGGCATTTATCTGGCACTGTGGGGGCATTTATGTATCTTGCACTGTGGGGGCATTTATGTATCTTGCACTGTGGGGGCATTTCTGTATCTGGCACTGTGGGGGCATATCTGTATCTGGCACTGTGGGGGCATATCTGTATCTGGCACTGTGGGGGCATATCTGTATCTGGCACTGTGGGGGCATATCTGTATCTGGCACTGTGGGGGCATATCTGTATCTGACACTGTGGGGGCATATCTGTATCTGACACTGTGGGGGCATTTCTGTATCTGAAACTGTAGGGACATATCTGGCACTGTGTGGCCATTTATGTATCTGGCACTGCTGGGGGGCATGTCTTGTAGCTGGCATGGGGAGCATATCATGTAGTGTTCCCACTAGGCGTCTGTGGCTAGGCAATGTGTCTAACGTGCTCTGCCTGGTGCAAAGTGTCTAACGCGCAAGGTCCATGCTTCACCATGTTGGTAGATGAGCACCAAGCATTACAGTATGTACATCATTTTGCCCTCCTAACTTAAAAATGTGCCCTCCCTGTGATCAGCATCCTGCCCTAAAAAGTGAACACTTATCATGTGTAGCTGGCACTGCTGGGGGGCATGTCATGTGTAGCTGGCACTGCTGGGGGGCATGTCATGTGTAGCTGGCACTGCTGGGGGCATGTCATGTGTAGCTGGCACTTCTGGGGGACATGTCATGTGTAGCTGGCACTGCTGGGGGGTATATCATTTCTATCTGGCACTGCACATTATGTGTATCTGGCACTATACTGGACACACTGTGTGTAAGGAACACTACTGTGGCTGTTATGTGTAAGGCTGCTAATTGTGTGCGTAGAGGGGGTGTGAAAATATATTTATTTATAGTCTAATAATATGAAGTTATGAGGCCACGCCCACTTTCCCCGAGGTCACGCCCACTTTCCCTGGAGCATAGGTGTTGGGGGGGGGGGGCTTTTACATGTTCTCGCTCAGGGTATTAGTAGGCCTGGAGCCGGCCCTGCACAGAGACTAGGCCACAGTGGGGTCAGATGGTCACTGGAGGAGATAACCTATAGCGGGTATCACTCTAAGAGCATCACATTATCATACATAACTTATAATCATATCAAAATCTTTTTCTCAATGATATATGGCTTAATCATCAAGATCCATATATATTTTACTCTATGATTACAGGTAAAAAAAAAATTTTAGGTTTCAGACTATTATATAGGAAAAAAACACAGTTGACCGACGACAGGAACATTTCAAACAAGAAATATATAAAAATAAAAATAGAAATAAAAATGAATGAAAAATAAAGAAAAATATAATCATATTACTCCAGAAAAATACTGTAATGTATTCCGTCATTGAGGCCACGGGGTCGTATTGTATCTAGTCTGTGAATCCAGGCCGCCTCTCGTTTCAACAGGAGTGTAGCCCTCTTTTAAGTCGCTCGACTCTGTCCATCACCATACTTCTTAGGGACTTTGTTGTATACACCTTGACATGCCCGTGTTCTCTAATGTATGTGGGCAAGACCATCCGTCCATTTCGTGAAAGAATGGCTAAGCACCGGCTCTCGATTAGGAATGCTATAATGAGTGGCAATTCAGATAAACCAGTTGCCAAGCACTTCTGTGAAGCTCGTCATTCCTTGGCGTCCCTAAGAAGTATGGTGATTAATAGAGTTACGGCAGGCAGCCCCCCTTTTACAGATTAATTAGACAGGAGAGGTAGAGAGATAGACAGAGAGACAGACAGATACTTACCATCTTTCCGCTGGCTCAGGCAGTCAGGCTCCTTGGTGTTGGCAGCTCCGGAGGCAGGGAAGGAGGAGGAGGGAGGGGAAGGAGGGAGCTGCAGCAGCACTATGTAATTGGTAGCGGTACCGCTGCAGCTGTACCAAGGGGCTCATTTGCGCTCGCCACACTGTCGGTAAGCCGGCGGTCGGGCTCCCGGCGCCGGTATGCTGGTTGCCGGGAGCCCGACGGCCGGCATACCATACTGAACCCATTGCAGGAAGTACCACAGGGTTGCAAGTCCTCAGCGGAGGGACTGATAGTCTCAATCATCTGTCTTTTAAGTGAAATCGGTATGTTTATTCATATATATATATATATATATATATATATACAGTATATATATTTACACTCACGACACCCATAGAGGGAGAATAGAACCTGTGGCAAGCGACACAATCTACCGTTCCCGCAGCGAGCCCACAAAGGGGCCTCAATGTGCTTGCCCCGCTATCGGCATTCTGGCAGATGGGATGCCGTACGCCGGGATCCCATACTGATCACCTATTGCAGTAGGTATATAGGTATATTTTCTATATTGCAATAGGTAGTGATATTGGTCTGCATAGTTCAGGATCTACTGTATAGGAAGTCTCCTGTTTTTGTGAATTAAAGCAGCACTGAAATATGAGTTGTAATATAGAGTTGTCCAATCCTTTTGAGAATCATACTAGTGTATGCGATGATGCTACCTCCTAATGGGATCCAGGCAGTCGAAATACCGACTCCAGAATCCAGACACTCCTTGGAATGCCGGCACTGGATGAGGATTTGCTGGGCCAGCGGAAATGTAAGACACAGGATTAAGGTTAGGCTGCGGGGACGGAAGGTTATGGTTAGGCTGTGGGTAGGGGGACCCAAGGTTAGGTTGCAAGGGGAGGGAGGGTTACGTTTAGGCTGCGGGAACGGGTGGTTAGGGTTATGGTCAGGCTGCATTATAGGAGGTTATGGGGTTTGGGGATTAGAGATAGTATACTCACCTAGTATGTGTCGGGATCCTGAGCATCGGGAGGCTACTGTCGGTATTATGACTGCCTCTTGGCAGTTTCCTGGAATAATATAGGGTCATAAGTGTGTTGATTGTATTCGGTATTATATACGGATGGACAGGATGCCGGCGGTCATAATACTGACAGTGGCATCCCGTCCATCAAAATCCTGACATCCCCCCAGAAAGTACTGTAACCCTCCGCTAACCCTAACCCTCCCCGATGGTGCCTAACCTTCCCTTCCCCGCTGCCTGAACCTAACCCTTTCCGCTTGGTGCTTAAACCTAACTTCCCCTTGTAAGTGCCTAACCAGTACCTAACCATCCCCTTCCCATCCCTGCACCCTAACCACTCAATTAGTGCCTAAACCTAACCTCTCACCCCCGTGGGAGTACGTGAGCGTGTCCCACTAACAGTGTGTTTGGGATCCCAGGCGTCTGTATTTTGAAGCTCGGATCCCGAGCTCCATTGGGATTGTGATGCAGGCATTATGCCACCATTTGGGATTCCGGCATTGGTATTTCGACCACTGGGATCCCATCTGGTGGCATTTTAACTACATCCCTGTTGATTATCTTTCAAGATTGACATCCAGTCTAAAAATCCCTTTATCTTCTGGGGGGAGTTAAATCTGGCTGGAACTCTGCGAGTCCCAAACCTTTCATTTTTCTGTCTTTAAAGACAATGAGCCACAGTAAATACGTAGAATACATACATGTAATATACACCTTATGCTGGAATATGTATGTACTGTTGGTGATAGTAAAGCAGAGTAATGGATACACTAAAAGTAAACGAGCAGTTGCCCAGCACTTAACCAGCAAAATGCTTTATTCAGCACATGGGCATATTAAGGGCCTAATTCAGACCTGATGTCAGCAGCAAAAATTTTCTAATTTTATAACATGTGCAGAGAGAGTTAGATTTGGATGGGGTGTTTTTAAACTGAAATCTAAATTGCAGTGTAAAAATAAAGCAGCCAGTATTTACCACGCACAGACACAATATAACCCACCCAAATCTAACTCTCTCTGCACATTCATACTATAAAATTATACAGAGCAGCTGATTGGTTGCCATGGGCAGCTTCTCCATGGACTCCACTCTTTTCACGGCTTCATGAATACATACCTCCCAACTTTGCCCTGGCTTGTAGAGGGACACACGCGCGGCGAAGTCGCGCGCAATCCCGAAAAGGGGATGTGGCCTATGGAAAGGGTGTGTGGCTTTGCGGAGGACCCACAATCGCGAGCCACACCCCCATTTTCATTACTGAGGGGGCACGCCCAGCGCTCTGTGAGCCGCTGGCATGCCCCCTCTGCCTCTGACTCTAGTGAATAGACGATGTGCGCATGCACACAGTGTCTATTCAACGCTGCTCTGCTAAGCAGGGCAGCGATAGACAGTGCCTCCCGACTGCCCCCCCCCCCACCACCGCGGGACACTGCGGCCCGCGGGTGGGACAGCGGGACAGTCCCCAAAAAACGGGACTGTCCCGCGAAAATCGGGACAGTTGGGAGGTATGTGAATAGCAGGGACGTGCAGTCAGGGGAGGCAGGGGAGGCAGTGCCTCCCCTGTCATAATGATTAAAATAATAAAAAGAAGATATTTATAACAGAGTCTGTTATCAATATCTTTTTTCCTTATTTTAATAATCCCCCCCCTGTGGCTGCTTGTGAGGGTGGGAGGCAGCGGGAGAGGTGCCTCCCGCTGCTAACATTAAAACTCCGGGCAGCGGGGGGCGGGCAGGGGGCGGGGCGCAGCAATGGGCTGTGAAAGCCCATTGAAAATGAATGGGCAAGCGGCACCTATACTGGTGCCGCAATGACAGGGGCGTGCGATGAATGCACGCCTCTGTCAGTGTCCAGATGTGATTGGCCCAGCGGATCCAGTGCTGGATCCGCTGTCCAATCACCCCCTTCCCGGCTGCAGCAGGCGCCGTGGGCTGTGTGGGCGCCTGCTGCAGCCAGCGCCGCTACTATGGGAGAGACGTCATGAGTCATGACGTCTCTCCCATAGTACAGAAGAGACGAGCCGGCGGCGGACGGACGGAGGACGGACGGAGGACAGCGCTGCAGGAGCGGTAAGTATGTGTGTGTGTGTTTTTTTTTTTAATGTGTTTGTGTTGGGGCACAACAACTGGGGGGCACAGCAACTGGGGGGCACAACAACTGGGGGGCACAGCAACTGGAGGGCACAGCAACTGGCACAGCAACAGGGGCACAGCAAGAGGGGCACAGCAACTGGGGGGCACAACAACAAGGGGCACAGCAACTGGGGGGCACTGCAACAGGGGCACAGCAACTGGGGGGCACAACAACAAGGGGCACAGCAAGAGGGACACAGCAACTGGGGGGCACAACAACAAGGGGCACAGCAACAGGGGCACAGCAACTGGGGGGCGCATCAACAAGGGGCACAGCAACTGGGGGGCACAACAACAAGGGGCACAGCAACTGGGGGGCACAACAACAAGGGGCACAGCAACAGGGGCACAGCAACTGGGGGGCACAACAACAAGGGGCACAGCTATAAGGGGCACAAGTACAAGGGGCACAGCAACTGGGGGCACAGCAACTGTGGGCACAACTACATGGGGAACAGCAATTGGGGGGCTCAACTACAAGGGGCACAGCAACTGGGGGCACAATTACAGGGGTCACAGCTACTGGGGGCAAAGCGACTGGGGGCACAGCGACAGGGGGCACAACTACTTCGGGCACAGCTAGGGGCAAAGCTACAAGGGGCACAGCGACTGGGGTCACAACTACTGGGGGCACAGCGACTGGGGGCACAACTACAAGGGGCACAGCAACGGACACAGCAACTGGGGGGCGCAACAACAAGGGGCACAGCAACAGGGGTACAGCAACTGGGGGGCACAACAACAAGGGGCACAGCAACAGGGGCACAGCAACTGGGGGGCGCAACAACAAGGGGCACAGCAACTGGGGGGCGCAACAACAAGGGGCACAGCAACAGGGGCACAGCAACTGGGGGGCACATCAACAAGGGGCACAGCAACTGGGGGGCACAACAACAAGGGGCACAGCAACAGGGGCACAGCAACTGGGGGGCACATCAACAAGGGGCACAGCAACTGGGGGGCACAACAACAAGGGGCACAGCAACAGGGGCACAACAAGGGGCACAGCTATAAGGGGCACAAGTACAAGGGGCACAGCAACTGGGGGGCACAGCCACAAGGGGCAAAGCTACAGGGGGCACAGCTACAAGGGGCACAGCGACTGGGGGCACAACTACAGGGGTCACAACTACTCGGGGCACTGCTACTGGGGGCACTGCTACAGGGGGCAAAGCTACTAGGGGTACAGCTAACTAGGCTCACAACTATTGGGGGAGCCTGCTCCATCATCCCAGTTAGCAGCAGCACTCTCCCCTGTCTGTGCTAACGAACGTCTTCCCGCGTCAGCGAGGGCATAATATTCATTAATTTCTCTCTCTCTCTCTCTCTCTCTCTCTCTCGCTCTCTCTCTCGCTCTCTCTCTCTCTCCTCCTGTGGATTACTTTGTTTGTAAGTATAATTTTCATTTTTACAGGTACCCCTTTTGGATTCTACTGGACAAGTGGACGTGACCGGCGTGGGATGTAGGTAAGTGATCTCTCTCTCATTTTTACAGGAACCACCTATTGGATTCTACTGGACAAGTGGACGTGACCGGCGTGGGATGTAGGTAAGTATGTGTGAGTGTGTAAGTGTTTTTTAATAAATTTTTACTTTCACGGTGTGTGTGTGTTGTGTTTTTATTTGGGTATTTTTGTTGTTGTAGAACTACAGGTACCAGCGGGCCCGTTATTTCCCCGCATGCTGGCACTTGAGGTTCTCCAAGTACCAGCAAGCGGGGGAGGCTTGCTGGGCCTTGTAGTTCCACAACAAAAAACAATATTCTTTTTTATACACACTTATGGCTATCAGCCCGGCACCCACCGCCCAGGGGTGCTGGGGACAGCCTCGGGCTTCACCCCTGGCCCTTGGGGGGGACCTCTTGATTTAAGGGGTCCCCACTCCTCCAGGGAACCCCGACCAGGGGTGACTAGTTGGGGGGGTAATGCCACGGCCGCAGGGACCTACTTAAATGTGTCCCCCGGCTGTGGCATTATGTCCCTGGCTAGTGGAGTCCGGTGCTGGTTTTAAAAATACGGGGGACCCCTACATCTTTTGTCCCCCGTATTTTTGGAACCAGGACCGGTCTAAGAGCCCGGTGCTGGTTGTCTAAATATGGGGAACCCCTGTCCAATTTTTTCCCAGTATTTAAACAACCAGGAGCGGCTCAAAGAGCCCGAGGCTGGTTATACTTAGGAAGGGGGACCTCACGCATTATTTTTTTAAAAATGTTTAACCCATTCAGATCCTTCTCCATTAAGTTAATGGAAGCCCTGGACAATAAAATTGCATTCATGTCCTCCTCCCACTCCCTTCCCAAACACTAATTTTTATTTTTTTCTATAAAAATGTACAATATATCACAAGTATGATGAGCAGGCAGGCAGCGGGCATTGGCGGCATCGGACTGAGGTGCAAATTAGTGGCAGAGGGCTGGGTCAGTTGATGGTGGGCTAGTTTGTAAGCCATTGGCGGTGGCAGCAGGCATCGGCTAAGTGGCAGTAGTGGGCATTGGCTCGGCGGCGGTAGGGGTAATCGGCAGGATTCGGCGGACATTATGGCTGTAGTGCCTCACCAGCCTCTGACCTCACCGCACGCCACTGGTGAATAGACCCCACAGGAACTGTACTGAGGAGAGACCAGGGGCCATGAGACATTTGTATTCATCTCTGTCTATCTGCATCTTTGTAGTTTTATGTTTAAATACATCACAATAGTATTCATTTAACATTTAATTGTATTCTACCATTTGAGGACTACACTGCGGGAGATGTATCAAACCTTCAAAAGAGATAAAAGTGGAGAAGTTGCCCATTTTATAGACTGTGCTAGATAAGTGACAACTTGAAGCTGATTAGTTGCTATAGTAAACTTACCTGCTATATCTCTCTCAAAGGTTATTTATTTACTAGCAGTTTCTTATATAGTACACAAATTCTGTTGCGCTTTACAATTGTAAACAGTGATAAAACAAAACTGGGTAATAACGGACAGCCATAGAGGTAGGAAGGCCCTGCTCACAAGCTTGCAATCTGATACATCTTCTTTTGAGAGAGATCAAAACTGTTCTGTCAAAGCATGTATCACACTAATAATTATGTGTGTCTGCCACAGTGTCACCTAACTGGCACAATGAATCAAAAGCATTGGTTAAGGCTTGTAATATCCCTATCCTCACCGTGCATAGTTCTTCAAACTTCCACTAGCTGGCGCTGCATGCTTATATTTCCTAACCCAACTTTAGAGGATTGTCCTGACTGATTATCCAAAACTGCATTGACTATACTATTAAAATGTATTATTTTTTTAAGAACATTTATTTACATAGTGCCAGATAATTCCACTGGGCTTTACAAATGGGAACAAAACAGTAAGAAAATTAAACTGGGTAACAGCGAACAGACAAAGAGATGAGGGCCCCTTTATAAATATACAGAGTATATAGTAAATACTGCTAGTGCATGCATGACAATAACGGGATTTATGGTAAGAACTTACCGTTGTTAAATCTCTTTCTGCGAGGTACACTGGGCTGCACAGGGAATGACATTGGGGTGTAGAGTAGGATCTTGATCCGAGGCACCAACAGGCTCAAAGCTTTGACCTTTTTCCCAGAATGCCTAGCGCCGCCTCCTCTATAACTCCGCCTCCGTGCACAGGAGCTCAGTTTTTGTTAACCAGTTCAATGCAGTAGCAGGCAAAAGAGATGACAACTGCTAGTAGCCACATACACCACATTCTCACAACAGGAGAAAGTGTCAGCGGCTAATGCCATACCAACCCAAAGAAACTAAGTGCGTCAGGGTGGGCGCCCTGTGGAGCCCAGTGTACCTCGCAGAAAGAGATTTAACAACGGTAAGTTCTTACCATAAATCTCGTTTTCTGCTGCGGGGTACACTGGGCTCCACAGGGAATGACATTGGGGATGTCCTAAAGCAGTTCCTTATGGGAGGGGACATACTGTAGTGGGCACAAGAACCCGGTGTCCAAAGGAAGTATCCTGGGAGGCGGATGTATCAAAGGCATAGAACCTTATGAACATGTTCACTGAGGACCTCGTAGCCGCCTTGCACAATTGTTCAAGGGTCGCACCACGGTGGGCCACCCAAGAAGGTCCAACAGACAGAGTAGAATGGGCCTTTATAGTAGCAGGAGCTGGACGACCAGCCTGTACATAAGCATGTGCAATCACCATTCTAATCCATCTGGCCAGTGTCTGCTTGTGAAAACCAAACAGTACAAAGAGACTTCCTGATAGGAGCTGTCCTCTTCACGTAGATACGGAGAGCCCGTACCACATCCAAAGACAGCTCTTTGGAAGACAATTCAGGAGAAGCAAAGGCTGGAATGATGATCTCCTGATTAAGGTGGAAAGAAGACACCACCTTAGGTAAATACCCGGGACGTGTTCTAAGAAACGCCCGATCACGGTGAAAAATCAGATAAGGTGACCTACAGGACAAGGCACCCAAATCTGACACTCGTCTAGCAGAGGCAATAGTAAGCAGAAACAACACCTTAAGAGAAAGCCACTTAAGGTCTGCAGATTCAAGGGGCTCAAAGGGAGACCCTTGCAGCGCCTCCTGAAACACCGACAAGTCCCAAGGAGCCACAGGCGGGACATTAGGAGGTTGAATCCGCAACACACCCTGGGTGTAAAGTCGCAATTTTTCTCTGGAACCAAACCGACAAGGCAGAAATATGAACCTTGATGGAGGCCAGACGAAGGCCCAAGTCCAGGCCCTGCTGTAGAAAGGCCAAAAGTTTGGCCGTACTAAACTTGGAAGCGTCATAATTGTTAGAGGCGCACCAAGCAAAGTAAGAATTCCAGACCCTTTGATAAATCCGAGCAGAAGCCGGTTTACGGGCCTTCAACATGGTTTGAATGACCGCCTCAGAAAATCCTTTGGCCCTCAAGACGGAAGCTTCAAGAGCCTCGCCGTCAAAGCCATCTGGGCTAAATTCTAATATACATAGGGGCCCTGAACGAGGAGATCTGGGGGCTGTGGAAGTATAAGTGGATGCTCTATCGAGAGACCCTGAAGGTCGGAGAACCAATGCCGTCTGGGCCACGCGGGAGCAATCAGAAACAGGATTCCTCCTTCTTGCTTGAACTTCCTTATTACTCTGGACAGGAGTGACACCGGAGGGAACACGTACGGCAGCCGAAAGTTCCATGGAATTGCCAGCGCGTCCACGAACGCTGCTTGAGGATCCCTTGTCCTTGGTCCGAAGACCGGAACCTTGTGATTGTGTCGAGACGCCATCAGGTCCACCTCTGGAAGGCCCCACCTGTCCATGAGGAGTCGAAACACTTCTGGATGGAGGCTCCACTCTCCAGCATGTACGTCCTGATGACTGAGGAAGGCCGCTTCCCAGTTTAGGACCCCCGGAATGAACATTGCCGATATGGCTGGCAGATGGCGCTCTGCCCACTGAAGAATTCTTGATACTTCCCTCATTGCCATGCGGCTTTGAGTGCCGCCTTGATGATTTATGTACGCCACTGTGGTGGCTTTGTCCGACTGTACTTGAACAGGTCTGTTCTGTATTAAACGCTGGGCCAGGATCAGAGCATTGAACACCGCCTGCAGTTCCAGAATGTTTATCGGGAGGAGAGATTCCTCCCTGGTCCACCGACCCTGAAGGGAGTGTTGCTCCAACACCGCGCCCCAACCTCTCAGACTGGCATCCATCGTCAGAAGGACTCAGTTGAGAAGGGATGACTCTTGCTCAATCGTTGGTCCTGAAGCCACCAGCTCAGTGACAGACGGACCTCCGGAGACAAGGAGATCATTTGAGACCTGATCCGGTGAGGTAGGCCGTCCCACTTGGCAAGAATCAGCTTCTGCAGAGGGCGGGAATGGAATAGAGTGTACTCCACCATGTCGAAAGCCGACACCACGAGACCTACAGTAGCATTTGCATCGCCGAATGTATTGACACTAGCGGATGAGATAGGAAGTATTGAATCCTGTCTTGAAGTTTCAGGACCTTCTCCTGAGACAAGAACAACCGCTGGTTGTGAGTGTCCAACAATGCCCCCAGGTGCACCATGCTCTGAGCAGGGACCAGGGAAGACTTTTTCCAGTTGATGAGCCACCCGTGGGTTTGCAGAAACTGGGTAGTCAGATCCAGATTGCGTAGGAGAATTTTAGGGGAATTTGCCAGGTTCAAAAAGTTGTGCAGATACAGCAGGATCCTGATCCCTCGACGGCGGAGTATAGCCGTCATTACCGCCATGACCTTGGTGAAGACTCGCAGAGCCGTGGTCAAACCAAAGGGTAACACCCGAAATTTGTAATGGAGGTTGCCAACCGCAAGCCTCAGGTACTGCTGATGCGGCATTGCAATAGGAATGTGCAGGTAAGCATCCTATATATCCAGGGAGACCATATAGTCCCCAGGTTCCAAGGCCACAACAATAGAGCAAAGAGTTTCCACATGAAACTTGGAGACCCTCACAAATTTGTTCAAGATCTTGTGGTTGAGAATGGGCCGGGATGACCCACTCGGTTTCGGGACTAGGAACAGCGGTGAATAGTACCCCTTGCCTCTCTGAGCCAGAGGCATCTGTACTACCACTCCTGTGTCCAGGAGGGACTGTACCACCGAATAAAGAGTCTTTGCCTTCACCTGATCCGAATCGATGAGGGGGGGCGATTTTTGAAGGATATGGTGTAACCTCGAGTGATGACTTCCCATACCCAGGCATCGGAAGTGGGCTTCAACCATTCCTGGGTGAACCCTAGAAGTCGGCCCTCTACCCTGGGATCCCCCAGAGGGAGGCCCACCCCGTTATGCAGCAGGCTTGTCAGTTTTGGAAGCAGGCTGACGGGCAGCCCAGGCCCATTTGGGTTTGGGCTTATTGGGCTTGGAAGTGCGAACCTGTTTCGGGTACGCCTGACCTTTTGCTTTCCCTGAAGCACGAAAGGAGCGAAAGGAAGTACTCTTAGCCTTTGGCACCGAAGGAGCAGTACTAGGCAGACATGCTGTTTTAGCAGAAGCTAAGTCAGCCACTATCTCATTGAGGTCTTTTCCAAAAAGAATGTCTCCCTTAAAAGGGAGTACCTCCAGGGTTTTCTTAGATTCCAGATCCACAGACCAGGAACGCAACCAGAGAATCCGGTTGCGCCTCCTTAATGTAATGAGAAGCTGTGACAATATACGACAGACATTGTCTGGCATGATCAGAAGCGTTGGAAGGCAGCTCCGCCTCCAGCTCCTGAGCCCACGTTTCAACAGCCTCTGCAGCCCATGTAGCTGCAATGGTGGGCCTATGCGCTGCACCAGTTAGGGTGCAAATCGCCTTTAAACAACCCTCCTTTAAACAACCGCTTATCCGTCGGTTCCTTCAGCGAGGTGATAGTAGTGACTGGCAGAGCTGAGGATACCACCAGCCGTGCAATTTGCGAATCCACTGGCGGGGGTGTCTCACAATTTTTACTTATCTCTGCCACAAGGGGGTAGCGAACCAGCAACTTCTTATGAGGCGTACATTTCTTTCTTGGATTTTCCCAGGATTCCTGATGTATGTCAACTAGATGGTCAGAATGAGGTAAAACCTGTTTAACAGGGGCGTGGCCTGGCTGGAGAAGAGAGCAGACGTGTTTCTGCTTAACTCCTCTCTCCAGCTCTATTAAACACATCCTAGAGCATATTTACCCGCTGCATACCCTCTCCGGGGGCTCCCCTTCCCCCCCTGCAGACCTCCTGAGCACAGCAGTGACTGCAGCAGAGCCGGGGAGCAGTTTTCACTGTTCCCGCAGGTTGCGGCCTACGGACCTCCAGAAGCCAGGGCCTCGCGTACTCTCAGTGCCCGCGTTTTGAGCTCCATAGCGGGGACATGGCGCGGGCCTTGCCAGTGTCACAGGACCCATCGGTGGCCTTCCCCAGACCCCCGGGGTGGTCGCCCCATGGGGCAGCGGGTCGGGAAGGCGCCTGGCAGCGGGGAACAGCGGTGAAGCAGACGCCCAGGGAGACGCGGCGGCCATCTTGGATTGCACTGAAGGAGCTGCTCTGAGGTGGTGGTGTGCCTGTGTGTTGTGGGGGACTCTGGATTAGGGCCACACCGAGACTGGTGGCCCTCTGGCACTATCCTCCCTTTGATATCACTCTGGGGCCTCTGTTGAGGGATTTGTGCTTACCTTTCTTTGTGGAGTAATGGACTATGGCCCTCATTCCGAGTTGTTCGCTCGGTAATTTTCTTCGCATCGCAGCGATTTTCCGCTAATTGCGCATGCGCAATGTTCACACTGCGCCAAGTAAATTTGCTATGCAGTTAGGAATTTTACTCACGGCATTATGAGGTTTTTTCTTCGTTCTGGTGATCGTTATGTGATTGACAGGAAGTGGGTGTTTCTGGGCGGAAACTGGCCGTTTTATGGGTGTGTGTGAAAAAACGCTGCCGTTTCTGGGAAAAACGCGGGAGTGTCTGAAGAAACGGGGGAGTGTCTGGGCGAATGCTGGGTGTGTTTGTGACGTCAAACCAGGAACGAAACTGACTGAACTGATCGCAGTTGCCGAGTAAGTGTGGAGCTACTCAGAAACTGCTAAGAAGTGTCTATTCGCAATTCTGCTAATCTTTCGTTCGCAATTTTACTATGCTAAGATTCACTCCCAGTAGGCGGCGGCTTAGCGTGTGCAAAGCTGCTAAAAGCAGTTTGCGAGCGAACAACTCTGAATGACCACCTATTTCTCAGCAGTATTTTCTTCTACTACAGCTGCCCCATCTTGTGGCCACTGGGTGTAACTGCATGCATTTCTCACACAGTGTGCTCGATATATAATACATATTGCACTGCAGACTTCATTGGACCGCAGATACCCCAGCACCTCCCGAGACGTTTGGCTGCGATGTCCTCATGGTTGAATGACCACGATATTATGATGTGACTGCTCTGAGATAATTCTACCTCCACCCGAATGCTCCTATGGCATGATATGACAACTCAACTTTTATGTGGATCCTTCCTTGATTGATATTACAGATGCCTCTTACCTCCAGTCCCTCTACTTTTATCGTTCAGCTTTATTATGCCTCCCAAGAAATATAAGGCCGCTAAAACGGTTTCCCAGGTGGCGTCCTTTAAACCTTCTCCTCAAGCCGCTAAAACAAAAGATGCACGGAGTGGCGCCTCTAAGCCTGCTGTCCCTGTGCCCTCATCACTTCGGGATGCGTCCACCCCTGCCTCTGTTACCATACACACTAGTTCTATCGAAGACAGTAACTCGCTTACGGTGGGCGCTATGAAGCACCTCCTAATGCAATTTAAGGATGAAGTTGCGGCAGAATTTAGAGCGACTATGAAGGAATGTCAGAGATCTATTCACAAGATTGGTGGCCGCACCGATCACTTAGAAACAAAAATGGGTGAAGTGGTGTCTTCGCACAACGACCTGATCTCTTCCCATGAACTGCTTCACAATGAGGTCACGGCGCTCAGGGACAAACTCGCTGACATAGAGGACAGATCGAGACGTAACAACATAAAGCTGCGAGGTGTCCCGGAGGCTGTCGCTAATAGCGCTTTGAACGATTTTGCAGTTGACCTCTTTAGAAAACTCCTCCCTTCGTACCGCTCAGTGGACTTTCTAATCGATCGCATCCATAGGCTCCCTAAAGCCAGGAACGCTCCTGATGGTGTCCCCCGAGATGTCCTTATGAGGTTACACTATTTCCACGTGAAGGAGGCAATCTTGAAAGCTGCTAGACCCTCGGATACTGCTTCAGAGGCTCTGGGATCACTTCAGATATTCGGAGACCTGTCCCCTGCTACTCTAGCGAAAAGGCACTCTCTTTACCTCATCACATCAGTGTTACGTAAAGAGAACATTCTATACAGATGGGGATATCCTACTAAGTTGCTTATTTCTCGAGAAGGTTCTACTGTTGTCATAACGAACGTCGAGGAGGGTAAAAAGATCCTAGCATCATGGATCTCTGCAAGCTCTTCTACACACACCTCCCCCGAACGGGGCCTTCAGCGGGACTGGGCCTCATCGGCTGCAGATCTTTGAGTATCGTCTGTTTTACTACGTTTGCATTGATTTCATGTTTTTCTAATCGGTTTGCCATGTCATGTTTCCTATGTTGCACCAGTTCCTTGGCGGTTGTATGATGCGGGTGTTTATGTGATATCTGAGTGTTATTAGATTGTTCTTGGGTGTTGCCTCAACACCACTAGTTAACTGTTTGTTGTCTGCCTCTGCTGCCCCGACTGCCGCCCCCATTTCTTTGTTAGCTGGGAATGCTACCTGAGTTTCTTTTAGTCCCGGCGGCTGGCGATGCGGGGGACCAGAGATGGAGGACCGAGGAACTATATCTGGATTAATTTTAGTTCGGGTGCAGGTAGATTGACCACTACCCCCCACAATTTAACTCTGAGTCGCCATGGTTAGGCGTCCAACTGTGCCCCCGCGAGGGGTTAATGTTATGTTTCCTTTTCCTGTTCTTCTTTTTTTTATCCTTTCTTTCCCTTTTCCTCTCCTTCTGTCCAGAAATTTCTACACTCACTTTCTACATGCCGGTTGGTAGATGATAGCTATGCAATCCTCGATATCTTTACAGTATGGTTAACATTGTCTCTATAAATGCAAAGGGTCTTAATTCCCCACAAAAGAGGAGGTTGGCACTTAATTATTTCCATAAACTTAAAGCTCAAATCATAGCCGTCCAAGAGACTCATTTTATTAAATCTGCCCCTCTATGGTTTACTAATGGGAGATTTCTCCACTGCTATTTGGCCAACGGACCAGCGAAGAAGGTGGGGGTGCCAATCTTGGTATCTCAGCATTGCGCGTTTTCCCTCTCGTCGCAATACTGCGACCCTGAGGGGAGAATTCTAATTCTGGTTGGTACTCTCGAAAATAAAGAGGTGACAATAGTGTCTTGCTATGCTCCTAACACCAAGCAACTAGCATTTTGCAGGAAACTCTGTGATAAGGTGCAACAATTGGCCAAGGGTGCTTTACTCTTAATGGGGGACTTTTACTTGACCCTGGACCCTTTGGTTGACAATTCTGGCAAGCGGCCCTCACTCTTCAGTCAGCTCCATAGGAATGCAAAGGGCTTTAGCCAGTTATTAGCGGAATATGATCTTTTAGACCTTTGGCGCGTTAAGCACCCAATGGACAGAGATTAAACATTTTATTCCCCGGTACATGCCTCTTATTCTAGAATAGACCTAGCTTTAGCAGATAAGTGGACTCTACAGTCCATCCGTAAAATCTCCATTCTCCCCATGTCTTGGTCGGATCACTCCCCACTATTCATCGAATGGGTGTTAGGAATGTCTGTGTGTTTGTGTTGCCTTGCATTATCTCATTCCTGCCTCTAGGGGTCTTACTTGCTGCCTTAGGTCTGAATGGCAGTTGCACACTCTGTCCCTGCAGGTTGATTACCTGATTGTGAGCAGCTGTGGCCAACACCTTGTGCTGCTATTTAGCTCCAGCTCGCCAGCATTCATGTGCAGATCATTGTGGTTCCATGTGGATTGTGACTAGGCTCTCTCCAGTTATCCTGTCCTGCTTCTGCCATACCTGCATCTCAGACATTTCTTGGAGCCTGGTTTCACCTATGCCTTGTTATGAAACTTCTTGCCCTGCTGGAGCAATATCTGCATTCCTGAATTATTATTTGCAGTCTGTTTCCACCCCAGCCTGGTTACTTCATGTTGGTATGTTATTTTCCCTCTGCTTTGTTTAAACCTGGATTTCTTCATGTTCATTTTCACCTCTGCAATTAATCTGGACTGTATCTAAATTCAAGCATAATCATACTCCCTGTTAAATATCAAGCCATTACTATTATCTGGGAATATTGCATTCTGTTCCATGTTTATCAAGGATCCATTCTCTGTATGCTGATATCTTACTGGTTCTTTTACTGCAATAAACCTTGTTTAATTTTCACCTGGCTTCAGCTGACCTCATTTCAGGTTCTTCCTGCATGTGCACACACAGAAGCTTAGTAGTCATAACAATTGGATATTAATAGTTGAAAGGTTACCCTGGCTCCCTGGCGTTTAGGTAAACTAAGTCTTCTTCAGCCGGAGACCACACAGGCTATCCAAACCACCATGGACTATTACCTTTCTGAGAACTCTCCTCGGGAGACATCTATCTTCACATTCTGGTGCGCACTCAAAGCAACACGAGGGACAGCGATTCAAACAGCGGTTAAACTTAAAAGGGCATATCGTAAAAAACTTGAACAAGCTGAGCTTGCAGTCGCTTCCCTGGAGAGTTCTCACAAGGCACATTCACACGATAAAGCCCTTCCTAATTCATTGAAGGAAGCCAGAGAGGCGGTAAATGTTTTCTATTTAGCGGAAGTCCAACGCAACCTACATAGACTGAACCCAAAATTCTATGTTCATGGTAACCGGGCTGGTAGACTACTGGCGAGGAAGCTGAGGGGTAAGAAAGCTAAAGGAAAAGTTCATATTGTCCACTCGGATAGAGGTAAGAGAGTCTACGACCCTGATGAGATTGCAAATGTCTTTGCATCTTATTGGGTATATGCAATTCCGGACGAATTGTGACTTTTTTTCGCCCGTTTTTAAATTCGACACAACTCGACCGTCGAATCCTGGCCGGTGGGTGCCGGAATTCAACATATTCAATTAAAAACGGATTCGACAGTCCCGCTGTCGAAAAACGGACCAATTGACGGATAAGTGCGTCCTGGATTCGACTTTTCGGATGGCACAAAAATGGTTAAAAAAACCCTAAAAAAAATTGCGTGGGGTCCCCCCTCCTAAGCATAACCAGCCTCTGGCTCTTTGAGCCGGTCCTGGTTGTAAAAATACGGGAGGAAATTGACAGGGGATCCCCCGTATTTTTAGAACCAGCACCAGGCTCTGCGTCCGGTCCTGGTGCAAAAAATACGGGGGACAAAAGACATAGGGGACCCCCGTATTTTTAACACCAGCACCGGGCTCCACTAGCTGGAGAGATAATGCCACAGCCGGGGGACACTTTTATATCGGTCCCTGCGGCCGTGGCATTAAATCCCCAAATAGTCACCCCTGGCCGGGGTACCCTGGAGGAGTGGGGACCCCTTAAATCAAGGGGTCCCCCCCTCCAGCCACCCAAGGACCAGGGGTGAAGCCCGAGGCTGACCGCGGGTAACATCACCGCTGACCGCAAAGTTCCCACCATTGAAGATAATGGAGCGGCTGTGCGATGCGCTGTCTGACAGCTCAGACGCGCATAGCCAATCAGGAGAGTGCCACGATGTGGCGCTCCCTGATTGGCAGAAGGGACCCTCTGTGACAGGAGTCACGGGCAGAGCCGGCCTTAGGCATAGGCAAACTAGGCAAATGCCTAGGGCATTTGGTATGCTTAGGGGCACCAGCAGCTTCTGCTGATTAAAATGATATGCAGCATGCCTATATTTTGTGTGTGACTGCGGCTGTATCTGCATACAAAATGCTACATTGCGTGTTTTCCTGGAAATCACTGTAATGTAGCATTTCGTATATGCAGATACAGCCGCAGTCGCACACAGAATATAGGCATGCCGCATATCCTTTTAATCAGCAGAAGCTGCTTGTGCATTCTAGCCACATAGTAATGCACATAGTAATGCACATAGTAAACAAAATGCGCCTGACGTTAGCAGCACTGCCAGCTGACTCATGCCAGGCATCTCCTGCAGAACTAGCGGTGGTGCTAGGGGGCACCAGCCAAAATCTTGCCTAGGGCATCATATTAGTTAGGGCCGGCTCTGGTCACGGGGAGTCTCAGCATTCGGGGAAAGGGGTCCCATGTGTAAACATGGGACCCCTTTCAGTGCGTGGTTCGGGTATGCGGTTTGTTTTTTTGCCAAGTACGTGGATTACAAAAAAGTACAGGACAGCTACACTGGATTGAGGTGAGTATAATTTTATTTTCAGGTACCCCATGGATTCATCTTGGAGACGTGGACAGAGTCGGCGTGTGAACATAGGTAAGTATGTGTGTCTGCATGTATGTAATAAAGTTTTACTATCACGGTGTGCGTGTCCTGTTTTTATTTGGGTATTTTTTTTGCAGTAGAACTACAGGTACCAGTGGGCCCGTTTCCCCCCACATGCTGGTACTTGTGGTTCTCCAAGTACCAGCTTGCGGGGGAGGATTGCTGGGACTTGTAGTTCTGCTGCAAAAAACAATATTATTTTATTTGTCACAAGGCTATCAGCCCCCCATCCGCAGCCCACGGATGGGGGGGACAGCCTCGGGCTTCACCCCTGGCCCTTGGGTGGCTGGAGGGGGGGACCCCTTGATTTAAGGGGTCCCCACTCCTCCAGGGTACCCCGGCCAGGGGTGACTAGTTGGGGATTTAATGCCGCGGCCGCAGGGACCGATATAAAAGTGTCCCCCGGCTGTGGCATTATCTCTCCAGCTAGTGGAGCCCGGTGCTGGTGTTAAAAATACGGGGGACCCCTACGTCTTTTGCCCTCCGTATTTTTTGCACCAGGACCGGACGCAGAGCCCGGTGCTGGTTCTAAAAATACGGGGGATCCCCTGTCAATTTCCCCCCCGTATTTTTACAACCAGGACCGGCTTAAAGAGCCCGAGGCTGGTTATGCTTAGGAGGGGGGAACCCACTCATTTTTTTTCAGGATTTTAACCCATTCCCACCCCTTCCCACTGAAAACCATATTAGTCAGTTAAAAAAAATACAAAATTATTTTAAAAAATATATAAATAATACTTGTGTCTCCTAATAGACAAACCAAGTAGATAATCCCTTCTAATATAAATAGATATGCTATTAGCAATAAAAAAAACACAAAAAAAGTTTTTAATTTTTTTTATTAGATTCCGCCAGCAAAGTGAGGCAGAATGAAATTGACGAAATTACTGTCGAAAAGCACTGTTGTCAAATCGACATTCTTCAATTGAATATACTTTTGTCGAAAAGCCACATTTTTACCACTGCAGACATGTCGAATTTTAAAAATGTCGAATTGCAAAAAGTCGAATCTGAAACGTCCATTTTTTTGTCGAAAAGTACTGTATTGCATTGTCGAATCCAATTCAACATGTTTTTTTTGTCGAAAATGCCCCGTTTTTCGACTTTTGCGGCAATTCGACCGCAATTGCATATACCCCTATTACTCTAAACTATACAACTTGAAGGGGGACTCTTCCACTTTTCAACCTACAGGCATTGATGTTCAAAATTTTCTGAGCAATTTTACTCTCCCCTCGCTGTCACCGGAGACTTGTAGCTCCCTTAGTGAGCCTTGGACTTTAGCAGAAGTCGAAAAGGCTATTGACTCCCTTCCAGCGGATAAGGCCCCGGGACCTGATGGTTATCCTTCTGGTTTCTATAAATCCTTTAAGGAGAGTTTGGCCCCGGTGCTCTTGTCAGTGTTTAATGAATCCTCAGAAGTTGGGCACTTTCCCAAAGAGATGCTGGAAGCTCAAATCATCACCATCCCCAAACCGGGAAAAAACCCTACTTCAGTCCAAAATTTTAGACCAATAGCTCTATTAAATACGGATCTAAAAATTTATGCCAAATTAGTTGCCAACCGTATCAGTCCACTTCTCCCTTCTCTTATCAACTCTGATCAAGTAAGCTTCGTATTAAACAGACAGGCCCCGGATAATACGCGTAGGGTGATTAATGTTATTGAGCATTCTGCCAGTAGAAAAGAACCCCTCCTAGTTTTGTCTCTGGATGCCGAAAAGGCGTTCGATAGGTTGAACTGGGACTTTATGAGATTAACTCTGGACAAATTTGGCTTCTCTGGAAGGATCTTAGACTCTATCCTGGCTCTTTATTCCGCACCCTGTGCGCGGGTCTTTGTTAACGGCTGTCTTTCTTCACCCTTCAATATCTCCAATGGCACTCGTCAGGGCTGCCCGTTATCTCCTATTATATTCGCATTATATTCGCATTGGCGATAGAACCCTTGGCTGCTTGCATTAGATCCCGGGATTCGATTAGTGGCCCTGTTATTGGGGGCATCTCTCACAAAATCAGCTTGTTTGCAGACGATATTTTATTATGTCTTTCTGATCCTTCCTTGCCAGTTCTTCATGACGTCCTTCAAGACTATTCGGATGTTTCTTTTTAAATTAAATACTAATAAAACTGAAGCCCTCCCACTCAATGTATCTCCGACTGTGGTCTCTAGGTTGAAGGATTCGTACAAATATGCTTGGAAGTCCTGCTCCTTGAGATATCTAGGGATTAATTTAACCAGAGAAGATAATTTAATTGAGTGTAATTATGCCCTGTTATTAAAAGCATTTATGGAGCTGACTGGGGAGTGGATGCTACAGGAGGTGTCTTGGCTGGGTAGGATTGCTGCTGCGAAGATGGTCTTATTGCCGAAATTAATGTACCTGTTTCGCGCTATACCAAGACCCCTTCCCAAACTCTTCTATAATAAATTTAATCAGGTCCTGATTAGATGTGTGGGGAGGCTCTAGACCAAAAATTGCTAAAAAGATTCTTGTTATGCCCAAACAATCCGGTGGGGTAGCTTTCCCAGATATAGAAAAGTACCATGCTGCATGTCTGTTAAGTCAGTCTAGAGACTGGTTTGACACCTGATTAACCATGGGTTATTCTGGAAGCTTCTTATGTGAACTCTGTTACTCTCTCTGATTTGTTTTGGTTGCCACCGCCTGCTGCTCGAAGTAGGTCCGGATCCTGCAAATCTATTAAAACGACCATAGATTCATGGCATAAACTAGTATCCTCTTCGGAAGAGATTAAATTACCGTCCCCCTGTCTGTCGTTAATCGCTCTTATGTCATTGATTCCTAATATTTCCCTAGAGGATTGGATTCAGAAGGGGCTCTTCACTGTGGGTGATTTATTTTTAGGAGACGTCTTGATGTCCTTTTCTCAATTACAAGAGAGATTTGGGATTCGGACTCAAGACTTTTTTAAATACTTGCAGGTGAGAAGTTGGTTACACTCATTCACTCCCCCACATCTTCACAAACCTTCTCCTCCGGCTTATATTAGAAGCCGATTGGAGACGTCCTCGCATAAATATGGGATTACGTGGTGGTATCATTTTCAATTGACAAACAGCACACAGACTAAATTAAAAGCTCAGATTTTATGGGAAAGTGATTTGAATAAATCCTTTATTGATGCAGATTGGGACAGTATATTTAGATCTTGTTTTAAAGTCTCCAAATGTGTTAACCACTCCGAAATGTTCTACAAACTTATACAGAGGGCCTACTTCACCCCTGGAAGACAAAATAGAATCTGGCCTTCACAATCTAAATTATGTTGGAGAAAATGCGGCTCTGTGGGGGATATCTTTCATATTTTTGGGGCCTGCCCTCGTATACAACCACTTTGGAAAGAAGTTTTCAATATGGCTAGCATAGTTCTAGGGTTCATCATCCCCCTGGACCCAGCTTTAGCGTTATTTCATTTGCACGTAGAGCACCTCTCTGCAGGTGATCGTTAAGGAAGGAATATTCTCAGATTTCCACAATTGTGCTATAGCAGCTTTAGTGGCTATCAAGATATGCCCCAAGACGCTACGTCTTGGGGCATATCTTGATAGCCACTAAAGCTGCTATAGCACAATTGTGGAAATCTGAGAATATTCCTTCCTTAACGATTATTCAAAATAAGATTCATAAACATTTCATTTTCGAAACAGCGGAGGCTAAATATTCTTCCTCAGCTAACTCTATCCACTTGAAATGGTTAAATTGGTCTGACTATAGGGGAAGAGAAGGTAGGCTAACCGTCTATGGTTCTCCAATTGATTTATCTGTGCTTTGCCCCACCTAGAATGACCTCTTCATGAATGTTGTGATATCAGATATTTTTTATTTATTTATTTAATTTTTTTGTTATGTCTCTTCTCTGTGCTTTCTCTTCTTCTTGTTTCTGAACGCCCAATGTAACCAATTGTTTATTCATCCAACTGTGCGTTGTGTGTGCTTTGATTATTGTAACCATTCTGGACTACCCCTATGTTTCCCTTACCTCTTTTTTTTGTTCCCCATTTCTGTGTGAAAACTCTTCAATAAAAATGTAATGTTTAAAAAAAACAAAACCTGTTTAACCACTTTTTGATGTTTAAACCTGTCCGGTTTCTTAGGGCCAACATCAGGCTCAGGTTCATCAGTAATTTGGAGTATTAGCCTGATAGCCTCCAGCAAGTCAGGGACATCCACCTGTGCGACAGACTCCCCATCAGAAGCATCAGGGTCAGAATCTGTGGGGTCAGTATATTCTCAGTCCTCATCAGACGAGGTGTCTGGGACATTGGTGGATTATGAGGAAGTAATGGCCCGCTTAGAGGACCTCTTGGTCTTAGGCGGGCGAGGGTTATGGTGTGTACACACGGTGAGATTTTTTCTTTCGATTTTGACTATATAGTCAAAATCGTAAGAAAAGTTAGTGCAAAACGCAAGATGTTATGCCACTTGCGATCCCGATGCGCGGTCCCGCCAGGTCGGTATCGCAAGAAAAGATAGACTTGCTAGATCGGTGTACTATCTAGTTCATCTCACATGTCAATTAAATCTCACATAAGCCAAAATCGTAAGCACACATAGTCCATATCTCAAGAAAGTTAGTCAAAATCGGTGGTGCTGGGCTCCGGGGAGTTCAGGGGAAATCGCAAAGTGAAAACCGGGCATACCAAGGACCTCACCATGTGTACACACCACTAGACTTCTGTGTAGTTAGTGATTGGTTCAATTGCTGTAACTGAGCGGACAGCTGATCTGCCCATGGCGGGTGACCATAAGCGGTTGTACCGGCACAGGAGGTCCCATAGGGTGCGCAAGTTTAGTTACTAGCGTATTCAAAAGCGTGGAGAAAGTTGCCCAAGGTGGGTTATTATGAACCCCCATTGCAACTGTCCCACTGGGGGGTAGGGAACCCCCAGGACCTGAACCCTCAGCTGCTATGTTTTCCTCAAATGTGTCTGCAGCGTCACCACCACGCAATGTGGGATCAGCCCCAGCCCCGTCGCCCCTTGTAGCTGACATATCTGAAAGCTCAATACAAGGCGACCTAGTACAATATCAGGAGCACTGTACCTGACAAGAACCCCCTGTGCAGTATATTAGCACAAACAGGGAATTCAAGAGGTATATGTGACTGAAATTCACAGAGAAAAATACCCAAAAAGTATATCTTGTGAAACACCTATATCATAGAATAAACCTGACGCACTTAGCCCCCTCAGGTTATAGAATATAGGGATAGCAATCTGAGTGAGAGACACAAAATGGAGGTCACACAGCAGCTATATGCACACACACTTAGTCATATTTTACAATACAGAAAATAGGATTTTGGTTACCTACCGGTAAATCCTTTTCTCGTAGTCCGTAGAGGATGCTGGGGTCCACATTAGTACCATGGCGTATAGGCCCTCATTCCGAGTTGTTCGCTCGCTAGCTGCTTTTAGCAGCAGTGCAAACGCTAAGCCGCCGCGCTCTGGGAGTGTATCTTAGCTTAGCAGAAGTGCGAACGAAAGGATCGCAGCGCTGCTACAAAAAAAGATTGTGCAGTTTCTGAGTAGCTCGAGACTTACTCCTAGCTAGCGATCACTTCAGACTGTTTAGTTCCTGTTTTGACGTCACAAACACGCCCTGCGTTCGGCCAGCCACGCCTACGTTTCCCCAGCCACTCCTGCGTTTTATCCGACACGCCTGCATTTTTCCTCACAGTCCCCGAAAACGGTCAGTTACCTCCCAGAAACACCCACTTCCTGTCAATCACTCTGCATCCAGCAGTGCAACTGAAAAGCATCACTAGACCTTGTGTGAAACTGCATCGGCTTTTGTGAAAGTACGTCGCGCGTGCGCACTGCGCCCCATACGCATGCGCAGAAGTGCCGCTTTTTTACCTAATCGCTGCGCTGCGAACGAAAGCAGCTAACGATCAACTCGGAATGACCCCCATAGAGGGGTCCACCAGGAGCCATTGGCACATTAAGAGTTTGAGAGTGTGGGCTATGCCAGTCCTACCAGACTCAGTCTAGAAACTGTGCCCGAGGAGACGGACATCTTTGAGAGAAGGATTTAACATAGATAGTGGCGAGATTCATACCAGCTAGGCACATCAAGCTAACTTAGCTTGTAAACTCAGCAACCGCTGAAACATTACTTACCAAGTAACAATGCAGTACTTAACTAAAACAAAGTTGTACTGAACCAGATAACAATTGCAGGAAAACGAAGTGCGCCCAGAATCCTCTACGGACTACGAGAAAAGGATTTACCGGTAGGTAACCAAAATCCTACTTTCTCTTATGTCCTAGAGGATGCTGGGGTCCACATTAGTACCATGGGGATGTACCAAAGCTCCCAGAATGGAAAGGACAGCGCGGAGGCTCCTGCAGAACTGATTAACTGAACTTCAGATCATCAGAGGCCAAAGTATCGAACTTGTAGAACTTTGCAAACGTGTTCGACCCAGACCAAGTTGCAGCTCGGCAAAGTTGTAACACCAAGACACCCCGGGCAGCCGCCCAGGAAGACCCCACCTTACGAGTAGAGTGGGCCTTGACAGACGTAAGACACGGCAAGCCTGCCGTAGAATACGCATGCTGGATAGTAAACCTAATCCAGCGAGAGATTGTCTGCTTAGAAGCAGGACACCCAATTTTCTTGGGATCATACAGGACGAACAGAGAGTCCAATTTCCTGTGACGAGCAGTCCTCTTCACATATATTTTAAGTGCCCTTACAACGTCCAAGGACTTTGATAGAATTGAGGTGTCAGTAGCTACTGGTACCACAATAGGTTGGTTGATATGAAATGCCTACACAACTTTCAGAAGAAACTGCTGATGTGTCCGGAGCTCAGTTCTATCTTCGTGGAAGATCAAGTATGGGCTTTTACATGAGAAAGCCCCCAACTCCGACACACGTCTAGCAGAAGCTAAAGCCAACAAAGTGACAGCTTTCCATGTAAGAAAGTTTACTTCAACCTCCTGTAGAGGCACAAACCAGTCTGATTGGAGGAACTGCAACACCACGTTAAGGTCCCTAGGCGGTATAAAGGGAGGTTGGATGTGCAGAACTCCCTTCAAAAAGGTCTGAACCTCAGGGAGGACAGCCAATTGTTTTTGGAAGAAAATGGATAGGGCCGAAATCTGGACCTTCACAGATCCCAACTTTAGGCCCATATCCACACCTGCTTGTAAGAAGAGGAGAAACCGTCCCAGTTGAAACTCCACCGCAGGAAACTTCTTGGACTCACACCAAGATACATATTTTTTCCAAATTTGATGGTAATGTTTAGACGTTACTCCTTTCCTAGCCTGTATCAGGGTAGGAATAACCTTTTTCGGAATGCCCTTCCGAGCTAGTATTAAGCGTTCAACTTCCATGCCGTCAAACGTAGCCACGGTAAGTCTTGATAGGTGAACGGCCCCTGCTGCAGCAGGTCCTCCTGAAGAGGAAGAGGCCTCGGCTCTTCTTGCAGTAGATCCAGAAGATCCGTGTACCAAGCCCTTCTTGGCCAGTCCGGAGCAATGAGGATCGCCTGAACTCTTGTTCTCCTTATGAGTTTTAGAACCCTTGGAATGAGTGGAAGTGGAGGAAACACATACACCGACTCGAACATCCACGGAGTCACTAGGGCGTCCACCACCACAGCTTGCAGATCCCTCGACCTGGAACAATACCGCCGCAGGTTTCTTGAACTTGGGCCAACCTCCCCGAAAGAAGGTGTTGGACAGCTTTGCCTTTCTGGGCTTGGTAGTCCGAAAGGACTGTGACGTAACTGAAGAAAAGGATTTCTTCAGAGTAGGTGTAGCTGAGGGAAGGAAGGGTAAGTTACCAGCCGTAGCCGTGGAGATCCACACATCTAACACTTCCCCAAAGAGAGCCTGACCTGTGTAGGGTAGGATCTCCACACTTCTCCTGGATTCCGCGTCGGCAGACCACTGGTGCAACCACAGTCCTCGACGAGCTGATACTGACATGGAGGAAATCCCCGCAGCCATGGAACCCAGGTCCTTCATGGATTCTACCAGAAATCCTGCTGAATCCTGAATGTTACGTAAAAACAATTCAACATCACATGTTTCTATAGTATCCAAATCCTCAAGTAACGTGCCTGACCACTTTACTATAGCTTTGGCAATCCAAGCACTGGCAAAAGTGGGACATAGCATTGCCCCAGAAGCCGTGTACATGGATTTGAGTGTATTGTCAATTTTTACGATCAGCCGGCTCTTTTAAGGCGGTAGAACCTGGGACAGGCAAAACCACCTTTTTTTGAGAGTCTGGATACTGACACGTCAACAATAGGTGGGTTTTCCCATTTTTTCCTATCCTCTGCCATGAAAGGAAACGCTGCCAGAACCCTTTTAGGTATCTGGAATTTTTTATTCTGGTTTTCCCAAGCCTTTTCAAATATAGCATTTAATTCCTTTGACGCAGGGAAGGTTAGCGAGGCTTTCTTATTTTCAGTGAAGTAAGCCTCCTCAACCTGCTCGGGTGTTGTATCAGCAATATTCAACACATCCCTAATAGCCTCTATCATCAACTGCACCCCTTTTGCAAGTGATGCAGCCCCCCCGCAACACATCACCATCACCGTCTTTAGTATCAGAGTCAGTATCAGTATCATCCTGCATGACCTGAGCCAGAGCACATTTATGTGAATATACAGCAGGGAGCCCTGATGTACCAGAACTGGGCCATACTGCCATAGAGTTCTGTAATGCCCGAGTTGCAGATTCATTTTGTGCAACCCTATTTGAAATCTGAGAAATCATAGATTTGATAGAGGATAACCACTCAGGCTCCCTTGCTGGAATCTGTGCTAAACCAATGCAATCCTGATTACATGGAATGGGATCATCATGAGAGGACATATCCTCTGCAGCATATGACACAGAGTCCCTGGACATTGCTTAATGGAGACCACAAACACTACACACACACACACACACACACAGAGGAGGGCAGACAGAGTTCACCCCCAAGAATGGCAAGAGAGACACAGAGATTGGAGCCAACCCACACACAGCGCTTTTAATACAAAGGGAGACCCCTTGTCAGCGCTGACTGTGCACCTTAATAGGTTACACAGTCGTTTTGCAGCCTCCCCCCCCCCCTCCTTCTACAACCCCCTGGTACCGTGATAGATAGCTGGAGTTGCTGTGGAGGGACTTGCTCTTCAATGACAGCGCTGTGCAGGCAGGAAAATGGCGCTGAACGCTGCTGGGTCCGCTCTGAGAAGCTCCGCCCCGAAAATGGCCGCTCTTCACAGGATTTTACTGGCCTGAGGATTGATGATGGCTGAGATCCGGGGACCCCCACAGGCTGTGTGACCAGTGTAGGGTGTAGGCGCTGGCTCAGGGCGCCCCTCACAGCGCCGCACTACGTACCGCTGAGCCTACTGGAGCGCAGGTAATACTGCGCTCCTACCCTGATGCCGCCATCTTCACACTACCCGCCCCGCTTGTGTGGGGGGTCGGTGACTCACTCGTCACAATCTTTAGCTCTGCAAGGGGGTGGCGGCATGCTGCTGGGGTGAGCGATCCCCTGCGGTGGGGAACGATCTATCCCCTCTGGAACTCAGTGTCCAGTCAGCGGAGACAGCGGCTCAGACCCCGCAGGGCGGACACTGCTCCCCCCTCAGTCCCTCGCTGCAGGGAGGCTGTTGACAGCAGCCTCCCTGTAAAATAATAAACTCTAAAAATAAACTTTAACTAAAGAAGCTCTGTAGAGCTCCCCTAGCTGTGACCGGCTCCTCCGGGCACATTTTCTAAACTGAGTCTGGTAGGAGGGGCATAGAGGGAGGAGCCAGCCCACACTCTCAAACCCTTAAAATGCCAATGGCTCCTGGTGGACCAGTCTATACCCCATGGTACTAATGTGGACCCCAGCATCCTCTAGGACGTAAGAGAAATTATGACATGCAATAAAACTGCACTGTACTAGCAATACAGAGTAATACTAAGTATAGCTATACAGTCAGTAGATATAACAATGAACAGTAAAGACTGGATGTATATCAGAGGGTACTTGTACTATATAATATAACCCTGACTAAATGCACTCTATCTTAACTAACACGGTCTACAGACATGTAGAATACTTAAGTGTCCTGTAAAATGCACAGCGCTGACATGCAGGCGGCTTTACAGAGGAGACAGTGCCCAAGCAGTCCCAGAATCAGCTCAGTTGTCCTAATGGCGCCCAAATGCTGACAGGGAGTGAGGGAGAGAGAGATATGCAGCTCCAGGGTGGGAACATTTACTCTAAATGGCGCCCTGGGGCTGGGAGAGGGGCTACAGGTCAAAGCCTTATACCCCTGCTGGACTTCACCACCGGGTACTGTGGGCTTATATAAATGGTTTTTAGGAGAAACCGACCTGTGCCCTTGCACTGGTGGTCTAGTGTGGTCCCTATACTGCCAGTGTCCACGCCAGCACGCGCGGCCCACCGGCCACACGATTTAAAGCCGGTCCCGTGAAGGGGACCCACTTACCTCCCCCCTGAAGTGCAGCCACGCGATCCAGGAGAACAGCGGCGGTGTGTGTGTGATTAACAGGAAAAAAACAGAGCCTCCGCTGTAAGTACCCAGCAACCAGGGCGCGGGAGTATACAGCGTCGCTGAGGGAGGTGATGGAGCTGCAGCAGGAGATGTCTGACTGACATCTAACACAGACAGTGCCTCTGCTGCAGCCCTTGAAGTCTTCATTTTTCTTAAAAAGCTTCTTCTCAGGGCTGCTGGAGCAGCCCCCCTGTTGTATGCCTGCTTACTGCATGGCACCAACTACAAAACTGAGCTCCTGTGCACGGAGGCGGGGTTATAGAGGAGGCGGCGCTAGGCATTCTGGGAAGAAGGTCAAAGCTTTGAGCCTGTTGGTGCCTCGGATCAAGATCCTACTCTACACCCCAATGTCATTCCCTGTGGAGCCCAGTGTACCCGGCAGCAGAAATACCAGGTTAATAACTGCAAAATACACATTAAGGGCTCTACACACTGGCGAGGTACCAATATGGCCGACGGACTACCTGGCGGAGGGGGGAGGGGGTGATGGGGGGAGTTAAGTTTCTTCACTCCACGTCACCCGGCCCCAGAGCCCTGCATGCTAATATGGGCGATATTGTCCAAATTGGCTTGCAGGCATAAACCAGACGGCACCAACGATGAATGGCCTTGCATCGTTGGTGCATACATACTGAAAGATATGAACGATATCTTGTTCATTAATGAGCGAGATCGTTCATATCTTTCAGTGTAATCGGTAAATGTGTAAGGTCCATAAGTCCTGTGCAGTACAATGTAACATATGTATAATGTATAATTCAAGTGCACAGTCAGGAACCTGATCCCTAGAGAAGGGGTGGGCCCTCAGTTTTCCCCTATACCCCTGTGGGCCATTCCGACCCTGGAACTTGAAAGGGTACATACAGTACGTAAGTTTTATTGACACAAAGAAAAGAAGAGCTCAATTGTGGGTGCACTGGGACAACAATAAATAAAAAGTTCAATCTTTATTGGTATACATAAAAAAAAATTGCATAATGTGAAATAAGGTGAACTTTCACAAAACA
This sequence comes from Pseudophryne corroboree, assembly GCF_028390025.1. Taxonomy (NCBI): domain Eukaryota; kingdom Metazoa; phylum Chordata; class Amphibia; order Anura; family Myobatrachidae; genus Pseudophryne; species Pseudophryne corroboree. The sequence continues at coordinate 682,702,374 of NC_086446.1, forward strand.
AAAAAAAATAAAGGGTGAAATTATAATAAAAGGTATATTAAAATATAATTAAATGGGCAAAGCTATTATTGGTTCCAAGGTAATAGACTGACTTCACTGAACCAACAATAGAGGATAATAATAGCCTGATGTGTATCTGTCAGAGTTCAGGAGTAATCTACTGTAGTCTAGTCTACCACCTTGGAACCAATTATTATTATTATTATTATTATTATTATTATTATTATCCTTTATTTATATGGCGCCACAAGGGTTCCGCAGCGCCCAATTACAGAGTACATATGCACATAATCAAAACAGGAAACAGTGACTTACAGTTGAAGACAATACAGGACAAGTACAGGGTAACTAAGCATAACTACACCAGTAAACGACAGAGATAAATTCCAAGGTGGCCAAAAAACTGCGGGATTTGGGCAGTTGAGGATTATTAAAGTAAGAAAAGGATAAGCACATGAGGGAAGAGGGCCGTACTCGTGAGAGCTTACATTCTAAGGGGAGGAGTAGACAGACAGGGGTGACACAGATGGGGTACATAGAGAGCGTGGAACCCTCTGTTAGGATGGTATTTGGCTGGGTTTGGTAAAGGTTTGGCTGGGTTTGGTAAAGAAGTGTCTGTAGACAGACAGGGGTGACACAGATGGGGTACATAGAGAGCGTGGAACCCTCTGTTAGGATGGTATTTGGCTGGGTTTGGTAAAGGTTTGGCTGGGTTTGGTAAAGAAGTGTCTGTAGACAGACAGGGGTGACACAGATGGGGTACATAGAGAGCGTGGAACCCTCTGTTAGGATGGTATTTGGCTGGGTTTGGTAAAGGTTTGGCTGGGTTTGGTAAAGAAGTGTCTGTAGACAGACAGGGGTGACACAGATGGGGTACATAGAGAGCGTGGAACCCTCTGTTAGGATGGTATTTGGCTGGGTTTGGTAAAGGTTTGGCTGGGTTTGGTAAAGCAGTGGGTCTTAAGAGCCCGTTTGAAGTTTTGTAGAGAGGTAGAGAGTCTGAGGGGGAGAGGTAAGAATTCCAGAGAAAGGGAGCAGCATGTGAAAAATCTTGGAGATAGGAGTGGGAGGAAGTAATCAGAAGACAGGAGAGTCGGCGTGCATTAGCAGAGCGAAGAGGACGGGTGGGAGAGTAAAGGGAGATAAGGTCAGAGACGTAAATGGGAGAGTGCTCTGTAAGTGAGTGTGAGAAGTTTGAATTGGATTCTGAAAGGGAAGGGAAGCCAGTGAAGGGCTTGTAGGAGAGGGGAGGTGGACGTAGAACCAATAACAGTTTAGTAGTATTCTCTACATCTACATCTGGTACAACGATAGTATACTACAGTTCCCTCTGAGGATTATTTTCAGTTGAAGAATCCTATTTGAAATCCATATTGATTGTATATGTGCAATACATGAATTTGTTTCCAGATCACTTCAAGCCGGCACTTCTAATGATACATTTTTATTTATCATGTGTTTTTCAAATTTACTGATAATGTACCCCTGAGGAAGTCCTTTGGGATGAAACGCATTGGGTTCAATGTTCTTTTGATTTCAGTGCTACCATCTGAGCAATATTCCAGCCAAGAAAATAGCTATATCTAACTGGAAGGATTTGCCTTGTATTTTTATTAAAATCTGTATATGTTTGTACTTTCCTACTTTTTTTAATGGAACTGTGAATAAATTTTAATCGATCTACATCTTATTATTTCTAAAATCCTTACCATGTTGTAAATGTCAAGACTGTATTGTCTAGACAAATGAGACTAGCGCCCTCAGAACAGCATATATATATATATATATATATACAAACAGAGAACCCAGCACTCACCAAAGTAAACTCACTTATCCTCAACAATTCAATAAATAAATGATGGGGGTTTAGTTGGTGGATTGGCCAATGCACGGAAGCCTGTATACCGATTCAAGGTACCCCACCTTCATACAGGTCCTACACTATCACAGAGTCTTAAAACCTGACTACCACACTGCTGCATCATCTGCCTGCTAGATGTAATGTGTACCTGCCACAGACTTTATGGCTTTTAAAGGCACACTAGTCACCTATTGCACTGGCTCAAAGATGATTGCTAAAAAACAGCTGAGACAGGTTCAGGATAATAAAGTCCACACAGGGGTGCATGAGAAAGCTAGTGGCCACGGTTAATAAGAGCTAACCATAGATTAACCACTTCATATACACACAGAGTAAAAACCACAGCACTCACCGCACCAGAAGCGGGGCACAGCTATGCACTTACCACTCACAGGGTGGGGTGCATGTAACACTGCACTCTCCACCACAGAAGCAGGGTACACAGCTGTACTTACCACTCACAGGGCGGGGTGCATGTAGCCCATGACCACATCGCTCTAATAAATACAAACAGAGAACCCAGCACTCACCAAAGTAAACTCACTTATCCTCAACAATTCAATAAATAAATGATGGGGGTTTAGTTGGTGGATTGGCCAATGCACGGAAGCCTGTATACCGATTCAAGGTACCCCTCCTTCATACAGGTCCTACACTATCACAGAGTCTTAAAACCTGACTACCACACTGCTGCATCATCTGCCTGCTAGATGTAATGTGTACCTGCCACAGACTTTATGGCTTTTAAAGGCACACTAGTCACCTATTGCACTGGCTCAAAGATGATTGCTAAAAAACAGCTGAGACAGGTTCAGGATAATAAAGTCCACACAGGGGTGCATGAGAAAGCTAGTGGCCACGGTTAATAAGAGCTAACCATAGATTAACCCCTTCATATACACACAGAGTAAAAACCACAGCACTCACCGCACCAGAAGCGGGGCACAGCTATGCACTTACCACTCACAGGGTGGGGTGCATGTAACACTGCACTCTCCACCACAGAAGCAGGGTACACAGCTGTACTTACCACTCACAGGGCGGGGTGCATGTAGCCCATGACCACATCGCTCTAATAAATACAAACAGAGAACCCAGCACTCACCAAAGTAAACTCACTTATCCTCAACAATTCAATAAATAAATGATGGGGGTTTAGTTGGTGGATTGGCCAATGCACGGAAGCCTGTATACCGATTCAAGGTACCCCACCTTCATACAGGTCCTACACTATCACAGAGTCTTAAAACCTGACTACCACACTGCTGCATCATCTGCCTGCTAGATGTAATGTGTACCTGCCACAGACTTTATGGCTTTTAAAGGCACACTAGTCACCTATTGCACTGGCTCAAAGATGATTGCTAAAAAACAGCTGAGACAGGTTCAGGATAATAAAGTCCACACAGGGGTGCATGAGAAAGCTAGTGGCCACGGTTAATAAGAGCTAACCATAGATTAACCCCTTCATATACACACAGAGTAAAAACCACAGCACTCACCGCACCAGAAGCGGGGCACAGCTATGCACTTACCACTCACAGGGTGGGGTGCATGTAACACTGCACTCTCCACCACAGAAGCAGGGTACACAGCTGTACTTACCACTCACAGGGCGGGGTGCATGTAGCCCATGACCACATCGCTCTAATAAATACAAACAGAGAACCCAGCACTCACCAAAGTAAACTCACTTATCCTCAACAATTCAATAAATAAATGATGGGGGTTTAGTTGGTGGATTGGCCAATGCACGGAAGCCTGTATACCGATTCAAGGTACCCCACCTTCATACAGGTCCTACACTATCACAGAGTCTTAAAACCTGACTACCACACTGCTGCATCATCTGCCTGCTAGATGTAATGTGTACCTGCCACAGACTTTATGGCTTTTAAAGGCACACTAGTCACCTATTGCACTGGCTCAAAGATGATTGCTAAAAAACAGCTGAGACAGGTTCAGGATAATAAAGTCCACACAGGGGTGCATGAGAAAGCTAGTGGCCACGGTTAATAAGAGCTAACCATAGATTAACCCCTTCATATACACACAGAGTAAAAACCACAGCACTCACCGCACCAGAAGCGGGGCACAGCTATGCACTTACCACTCACAGGGTGGGGTGCATGTAACACTGCACTCTCCACCACAGAAGCAGGGTACACAGCTGTACTTACCACTCACAGGGCTGGGTGCATGTAGCCCATGACCACATCGCTCTAATAAATACAAACAGAGAACCCAGCACTCACCAAAGTAAACTCACTTATCCTCAACAATTCAATAAATAAATGATGGGGGTTTAGTTGGTGGATTGGCCAATGCACGGAAGCCTGTATACCGATTCAAGGTACCCCACCTTCATACAGGTCCTACACTATCACAGAGTCTTAAAACCTGACTACCACACTGCTGCATCATCTGCCTGCTAGATGTAATGTGTACCTGCCACAGACTTTATGGCTTTTAAAGGCACACTAGTCACCTATTGCACTGGCTCAAAGATGATTGCTAAAAAACAGCTGAGACAGGTTCAGGATAATAAAGTCCACACAGGGGTGCATGAGAAAGCTAGTGGCCACGGTTAATAAGAGCTAACCATAGATTAACCCCTTCATATACACACAGAGTAAAAACCACAGCACTCACCGCACCAGAAGCGGGGCACAGCTATGCACTTACCACTCACAGGGTGGGGTGCATGTAACACTGCACTCTCCACCACAGAAGCAGGGTACACAGCTGTACTTACCACTCACAGGGCGGGGTGCATGTAGCCCATGACCACATCGCTCTAATAAATACAAACAGAGAACCCAGCACTCACCAAAGTAAACTCACTTATCCTCAACAATTCAATAAATAAATGATGGGGGTTTAGTTGGTGGATTGGCCAATGCACGGAAGCCTGTATACCGATTCAAGGTACCCCACCTTCATACAGGTCCTACACTATCACAGAGTCTTAAAACCTGACTACCACACTGCTGCATCATCTGCCTGCTAGATGTAATGTGTACCTGCCACAGACTTTATGGCTTTTAAAGGCACACTAGTCACCTATTGCACTGGCTCAAAGATGATTGCTAAAAAACAGCTGAGACAGGTTCAGGATAATAAAGTCCACACAGGGGTGCATATATACACACAAATCCACAGAACTCGGCACTCCCAGAGATAAACGTGATTTGGTCCGGTGCCCTCACAGCTGCATGGCAGCAGCATACATACAAGGTTTGGTAGCGGCACTCAGGCTCGGTGACAACGAGATGTAGAACACACATTCCCAGCACTGAGAAAAAAAAGCCTGTCTATCCAGGAGGATCCAAATCTGTGTTTTGACTTTGGAGGCCACACACACTACTGAGCCTCATTTTGACTTGTTTTAAGGACATTACATCAAAGTTGGATCAGCCTGTAGTGTGTTTTTCCACTTTAATTTCTAGTGTGACTCCAAATCCAGACCTCCATGGGTTAATAAATTTAATTTCCATTGATAATTTTTGTGTGATTTTGTTGTCAGCACATTCAACTATGTAAAGAACAAAGTATTTAGTAAGAATATTTCATTCATTCAGAGCTAGGATGTGTTATTTTAGTGTTCCCTTTATTTTTTTGAGCAGTATGTATATATATATATATATATATATATATAAAGCTATTATTGGCGCATAACCGCTATTCTGTTGGATACAATTATATTTGTAAACTAAAGAGATTAATCATTTATTTTTCCTCCTGGTTACCAGTAAACTGAAATGCAAGGCAGTTGTAAATAATGGATCGGATAGAGACATCTGGAGCGTGAAGCTTTATTTTTAGCCGGATGAGCATTTCCATGGTCAGTACCTATCATCCCTGCTGCCTTGCATCCACACAGCATGCAAGCCTGTCATGGGGCAAAGTCAAAACACAGATTTGGATCCTCCTGGATAGACAGGCTTTTTTTTCTCAGTGCTGGGAATGTGGGAGTTGCCATGATATTTTTATGATTACTCATTATTACACCTTAATATTACATGTAGCCATTAAAGGGTCTGTCTGTTCTCAAAAAAACTATAATTTATTGGCTTGTATGTGTTCTGCAAATTACACTGAACACTTTGCACGGTTGTTGCAGCAGGGTGTTGTATAGAAGATCTACAGTAATTAGACAGTCATTAGGTTGACCCCATATGGTCACCAGAATCAGAAGGTCAGTATGATAAAAGGTAGACAGTAGAAAAGGCCAACAGGTACAAAAGGTCTACATGGAAATGGTCAACACAAAAAAGGTCAACACAAGATTTTAAAAGTTTGGGTGTAATTTTCTATGTTTCATCATATGTGACCACAATTATTGCAAACCTAGACCCTCGTGGGCTCATTTCGATCACTACGCTCTGGGTAAGGTGCTATCGCTGCATTTGCCACAGGTTAATATTCTCAATCGTAGCCCACGCAGAAGGTAAATCAAGCAAAATTTTAAAAATGTGCCCCCCAAAAAACAACTTGTGTCGACCATGTGCGTGTTGACCTTTTGTCCTGTCGACTTTAAGCACTGTCTACCTTATACCTGTCAACCTTTTGATCATGTCAACCTAATGCATGTTGACCATGTGGGGTCAACCTATTAACCGTCTATCTAGACACTGTGCACAACCCGCTGCTGCACACCCAAAGGAGAGTGCAGTGTTATCCACGTACTCTCGCCTCCTCCTCTGAGTGCTCTCAATGTGAAGGGAGCGGCATGTGGGAAGGATGGAGTGGCATGTGGGAGGCCTGAGTGCCACATCAGGGTGTTCTCGAGTACTGTACATGGGGGATAGGAGGGCTTGCGTTTTTCAGTAAAATCCTTTATGGAATATGGCGAGGATGGCTTGAAGGGATCTGGTGGTATTTTGGAGAAAGTGAAGGCAGAGTCATTTCGGGATGAGAATGAGGGAGGGGATGGAGATCGTTTTAGGCTGTTTTCTCATTCTTAAAATGAATACGAATGTGCATCCCTTTTCATGTACATTGGGTTGCTCATCACTGCTTTCCAGCCTTGCACTCCAGTCAGGGTTTAGTCTTCTGTCACTAGGCTGTTCCCAGTAAAGAAAGCTATCTGAAAATAAACCTTGTATGTACTATATATTTATAGGGGATGCCAAGGTAAGTATTCTCAAGTCTTACAGTGTGCAATTAAGCAACTGCAAATGTTAGCCAACTCTATGACATTATAAATTGTCTCTCTGAGATCCCATGTTCGCCTTATCCTTCTCGTCTACATTTATTACTGGATATTTTACTTGTTTGTTTATAGAACTTATATGACATTCTTTATTTAGTAACTTTTATTTCAATAGCCGCTGCATATTTCATACCACACTTAAATGTTGTAATGTGCCTATACTCTCAGTTATATGTTCATACTTCCCATTCCATGTTTGTTGTTTTAAAGCTGGGCTTATAATTGAAGATTTTCTTAGACGCATAATACAAATACATCTTAAACAAAAGTACATATCCTTATATGTTGGGGTGTTTTGAGACTACAATCATAAAATGAACAAAGAGTTAGAATGGTCGATTTCCAGTTGTAAGCACTTCGCAATTGTACCATGCAGTTAATGACACAGCTGCTCTCAATGTATTCTGAATAGGAGATAAGGTCTTTACATGGGGCAGCCATATGTCAAAAAATTTGTCTGCACATTTTTCTTTATTAACGGACATTTCGAGCAAGTCCATGTGAAACAAATGGGAAACTCTAGGCAGAAACAAAGTTAACGTCAAAGTATCAGAAGAGACCCATTGGGAGAATATGGTCTTCCTTACTGCAGCTGCTAGTTCAGCCAACAAAAACCTCTGACCCATAGAAGGCCTGTTTGCAGCCGGTAATGTGCATATGTTCCATAATGCCCACTCCGGAGTAGTCACAATATCAATATTATAAGTGTTCTTTATACAATTACAGGCCGCCCACCAGAATTTATTTACTTCCGCACAACTCCACATATAATGATATAGATCCGCATTAGGCGTTGCACATTTGAAACAATTTGAGTCAGTGGACGTACCCATAAGGAGCCTCCGTGTTGGTGTGTAGTATGCTCTGTGTAGCAGTTTATATTGCATCTCCTCATAGGAGGCTGACACCAAGACGAGTAAAGGCAACTAAGATTGATTTAAGAGGGATATTGGGTAAATCCACGGTCCATTTTGCCAACCTGTCTGTGGGCCATCTAGGGAAAGTTGTCTTTTTATATGTACATATAATAAGGAGGTGGAACACACCGTATCATTAGAACGTCGGACCATGGAGTCCAACCCATTTGACATATCAATGGCAGACAATTTTAAAAGGACACTACAAACATAGCTCCGTATTTGGTAATAGACAAATAAAGGACTCAGTAAGGCTGGGCATTTGTCTCGCAACCGGGTTAGGGGTAGAATTGTCTAACAATTTTCATCAAGAACATGAAACATCAAACAATGGCCATTCCTATCCCAGGTATGATTTGAGAAAGTGATGTGGGAAGAGCAGGCATCTGTTATCATTACGACTGAGTGGAAGGAATATAGTGGTATGTGGTGAGACACCCAATCGTTTCCGAGTAAGTCGCCAGGCCGTACAAGTAGTGGTTATTAGTAAGTTGTCAGCTATCGCGGCAGGAAATTTTGAAGGTCTCATGTGTAGTAAGGCAGTTAGAGGCCAGTCTGAACTAAAAGCTTGTTCTAAAGGTGTGTTTGCATAATTGTCGCATTAACCCAGTCCGCCACATAGCGGTAATTTGCTGCTAAACAATAACTTCGTATACAGGGTAAGTTTATGCCACCTAATGTGGCAGGTTGATACAATTTAAACATGGATATCCTAGGTTTTTTCCTGCCCAGATAAAGTGGCTGATAGCATTATTTAATGCGTTCAGATCAGATTCTTTTAATAATAAAGGAAGCATTTGTATAAAATACAATAGGCATGGAAATGAGATCATCTTAACCAAGTGGCATCTGCCAATGTATGACAATGGTAAATAACGCCAAGACTGAAAATCCGTCAGCATGCAAGAGATAACTCCGGGGTAAATAGCCATATATAAGTCTGTCGGATTTACTGGTATGTTGAGGCCTAGGTATTGGAGAGAGTAGTCTGCTCACGTAAACAGGAAGTTATCCGACCAGCCTAATAATGCGCCTGTGTGCAATGCCACAGCCCTTGATTTTGTTTTATTAATCAAAAATCCTGATAGTATCTTGAAATCATGGAGAAGTCATAAGAAGTCTGGAAATGCATCTTGAGGGTTAGCAAAATATAGCAATAGATCATCTGCGTATGCAGAGGCCTTCAAAGAGTGTGTGGCTACCGCTATGCCACGTCAGGAAGTTTGCAGATAAAAATGTCTAATTAAAGGATCTAGTGCCAAATTAAGAAGGGGGACAGTGGACAACCTTGTCTGGTTCTGCGATGTAGAGTAAAATTAGTGGTATTTAGGTCATTAACAGTAAGAAATGCCATAGGGGTATTATATAATTTCCGAAAAAAACTAATAAATCCCATCCCAAAATTTTGTAATTTTGTACATGTAAGACTCGTAAAAGGTGCACCCAAAACACCCTGTCAAAGGCCTTATCTGCATCACAGCTGATTAAAAGAGATTTGCCTGATTGGATAGCCCGAGATTGAGTCAGTGCAGCTACCACCTGTCTAATGTTATGTACTGATGAGCAGCCCTTTACTAAAACAGTTTGGGAGGATGGAGTATTTTTGGTAGTACAATCTGTAACCGTTGCGCCATAATGGTTGTTAATAATTTAAGATCCTGATTCAGCAATTAGATGGGCTTATATGATTGAACCAGTGTAGGATCCTAACCCGGTTTTGGCAAAATAATAATTCTAGCTTCATTTTGGTAAAATAATAATTCTAGCTTCGTTAAAATCTGACGGCAGATTTTCACCAGACAATATAGAATTGAATAATTGCATTAAATGCGGTAATAAGTGTAGGGATAACATCTTGTAATATTCAGCGCCAAGTCCATCTGGACCCGGGGCCTCTCCATTAGCCAGGCGACTAATGGCAGAGCACAGTTCTTGCTCCAAAATAGGATCTATCAAAGCTTCTTTTTCATCCTCTGTTAATTTTGGGGCCCTAGCCATTCGGAGAAAATCCATGCCTAAGGATGGATTATCACGGGGAGCCGTGTATAAGCGAGTATAATATTCCAAAAAGGAGTTGGCAATATCGGGGGCAGAAGTCAATTGTCCCGTGTCTGAGACAAGTTTTGTAATGGTCACAGGAGGTTGTTGACTTCGAACAACAGAGGCCAATAATTTGCCAGCTTTGTTGCCCCATCTAAAGTAACTGTGTTTTTGGAAATCTAAAGAGTACTGAGCCTTTTCTGTACAAATAAAGTTGTATAATGATTTATCATCTGTATAAATCCGATGGGTTTCAGGGGTATCAGTATTTAGCATTATAGAATAGGAGTCTGAGACAGCCAGGCTAAAATAAGATTTTACTTACCGATAAATCTATTTCTCGTAGTCCGTAGTGGATGCTGGGAACTCCGTAAGGACCATGGGGGAATAGCGGCTCCGCAGGAGACTGGGCACATCTAAAGAAAGCTTTAGGACTAGCTGGTGTGCACTGGCTCCTCCCCCTATGACCCTCCTCCAAGCCTCAGTTAGGATACTGTGCCCGGACGAGCGTACATAATAAGGAAGGATATTGAATCCCGGGTAAGACTCATACCAGCCACACCAATCACACCAATCACACCGTACAACTTGTGATCTGAACCCAGTTAACAGTATGATAACAACGAAGGAGCCTCTGAAAAGATGGCTCACAACAACAATAACCCGATTTAGTTAACAATAACTATGTACAAGTATTGCAGACAATCCGCACTTGGGATGGGCGCCCAGCATCCACTACGGACTACGAGAAATAGATTTATCGGTAAGTAAAATCTTATTTTCTCTGACGTCCTAGTGGATGCTGGGAACTCCGTAAGGACCATGGGGATTATACCAAAGCTCCCAAACGGGCGGGAGAGTGCGGATGACTCTGCAGCACCGAATGAGAGAACTCCAGGTCCTCCTCAGCCAGGGTATCAAATTTGTAGAATTTAGCAAACGTGTTTGCCCCTGACCAAGTAGCTGCTCGGCAAAGTTGTAAAGCCGAGACCCCTCGGGCAGCCGCCCAAGATGAGCCCACTTTCCTTGTGGAATGGGCTTTTACAGATTTTGGCTGTGGCAGGCCTGCCACAGAATGTGCAAGCTGAATTGTACTACAAATCCAACGAGCAATAGTCTGCTTTAGAAGCAGGAGCACCCAGCTTGTTGGGTGCATACAGGATAAACAGCGAGTCAGACTTTCTGACTCCAGCCGTCCTGGAAACATATATTTTCAGGGCCCTGACCACGTCAAGTAACTTGGAGTCCTCCAAGTCCCTAGTAGCCGCAGGCACCACAACAGGTTGGTTCATGTGAAAAGCAGAAACCACCTTAGGGAGAAATTGAGGACGAGTCCTCAATTCTGCCCTGTCAGAATGAAACATTAAGTAAGGGCTTTTATATGATAAAAGCCGCCAATTCTGACACACGCCTGGTTGAAACCAGGGCTAACCGCATCGTCACCTTCCATGTGAGATATTTTAAGTCCATAGTGGTGAGTGGTTCAAACCAATGTGACTTAAGGAACCTCAAAACAACATTGAGATCCCAATGTGCCACTGGAGGCACAAAAGGAGGTTGTATATGCAGTACCCCTTTTACAAATGTCTGAACTTCAGGTACTGAAGCCAGTTCTTTCTGGAAGAAAATCGACAGGGCCGAAATTTGAACCTTAATGGACCCTAATTTTAGGCCCATAGACAGTCCTGTCTGCAGGAAATGGAGGAAACGACCTAGTTGAAATTCCTCTGTAGGGGCCTTCTTGGCCTCACACCACGCAACATATTTTTGCCAAATGCGGTGATAATGTTTTGCGGTTACATCCTTCCTGGCTTTGACCAGGGTAGGGATGACTTCATCTGGAATGCCTTTTTCCTTCAGGATCCGGCGTTCAACCGCCATGCCGTCAAACGCAGCCGCGGTAAGTCTTGGAACAGACAAGGCCCCTGCTGGAGCAGGTCCTTTCTTAGAGGTAGAGGCCACGGGTCTTCCGTGAGCATCTCTTGAAGTTCCGGGTACCAAGTCCTTCTTGGCCAATCCAGAACCACGAGTATCGTTCTTACTCCTCTCCTTCTTATGATTCTCAGTACTTTTGGTATGAGAGGCAGAGGAGGGAACACATACACTGACTGGTACACCCACGGTGTCACCAGAGCGTCCACCGCTATTGCCTGAGGGTCCCTTGACCTTGCGCAATATCTGTCCATTTTCTTGTTAAGACGGGACGCCATCATGTCCACCTTTGGTTTTTTCCAATGGTTTACAAGCAGTTGGAAGACTTCTGGGTGAAGTCCCCACTCCCCCGGGTGGAGGTCATGCTGAGGAAGTCTGCTTCCCAGTTGTCCACTCCCTGAATGAACACTGCTGACAGTGCTATCACATGATTTTCCGCCCAGCAGAGAATCCTTGCAGCTTCTGCCATTGCCCTCCTGCTTCTTGTGCCGCCCTGTCTGTTTACGTGGGCGACAGCCGTGATGTTGTCCGACTGGATCAATACCGGTTGACCCTGAAGCAGAGGCTTTTCTTGACTTAGGGCATTGTAAATGGCCCTTAGTTCCAGGATATTTTTGTCTCCAGGCTTGACCATAAGCCCTGGATATTCCTTCCCTGTGTGACTGCTCCCCAGCCTCGCAGGCTGGCATCCGTGGTCACCAGGACCCAGTCCTGAATGCCGAATCTGCGGCCCTCTAGAAGATGAGCACTCTGCAACCACCACAGGAGGGACACCCTTGTCCTTGGTGACAGGGTTATCCGCTGATGCATCTGAAGATGCGACCCGGACCATTTGTCCAGTAGGTTCCACTGGAAAGTTCTTGTGTGGAATCTGCCGAATGGGATTGCTTCGTAGGAAGCCACCATTTTTACCCAGAACCCTTGTGCATTGATGCACTGAGACTTGGTTCGGTTTTAGGAGGTTCCTGACTAGCTCGGATAACTCCCTGGCTTTCTCCTCCGGGAGAAACACCTTCTTTCTGGACTGTGTCCAGGATCATCCCTAGGAACAGAAGACAAGTCGTCGGAACCAGCTGCGATTTTGGAATATTGAGAATCCACTCGTGCTGCCGCAACACTACCTGAGATAGTGCTACACCGACCTCCAACTGTTCTCTGGATCTTACCCTTATCAGGGAATCGTCCAAGTAAAGGATAACTAAAATTCCCTTCCTTCGAAGGAATATCATCATTTCGGTCATTACTTCAGTAAAGACCCGGGGTGCCGTGGACCATCCCTACGGCAGCGTCTGAACTGATAGTGACAGTTCTGTACCATAACCTGAGATACCTTTGGTGAGAAGGGTAAATTTTGACATGAAGGTAAGCATCCTTGATGTCCCGAGACATCATGTAGTCCCCTTCTTCCAGGTTTGCAATCACTGCTCTGAGTGACTCAATTTTGAATTTGAACCTCTGTATGTAAGTGTTCAAAGATTTTAGATTTTAAAATCGGTCTCACCGAGCCGTCTGGCTTCGGTACCACAATAGTGTGGAATAATACCCCGTTCCCTGTTGCAGGAGGGGTACCTTTATTATCACCTGCTGGGAATACAGCTTGTGAATGGCTTCCAAAACTGCCTCCCTGTCAGCGGGAGACGTCGGTAAAACAGACTTTTGGAAACGGCGAGGGGAATACGTCTCGAATTCCAATTTGTACCCCTGAAATATTACCTGAAGGATCCAGGGGTCTACTTGCGAGTGAGCCCACTGCGCACTGAAATTCACTGAGAACGGGCCCCCACCGTGCCTGAACTTGTAAAGCCCTAGCGTCATACTGAGGGCTTGGCAGCGGTGGAAAAGGGTTTCTGTTCCTGGGAACTGGCTGATCTCTGCCGCCATTTTCCTCTCCCTCTGTCACGAGCAGAAAAGAGGAACCCTTTTGTCCGCTTGCCAACCAGGACTGCGCCTGATAATACGGCGTCTTATTTTGAGAGGCGACCTAGGGTACATCCCCTTTTTTAAGGCAATACTTCCAAATGCCGTTTGGAATTCCTGACCACTTTACTAGAATACAAAACACTTATACTTGATGCCAGTCGGCAAATATTCCGCTGTGCATCATGCATATATAGAAAAGCATCTTTTAATTGCTCTATAGGCAATAATATACTGTATCTAGGATATCAATATTTCCAGTCAGGGAATCCGACCACGCCACCCAGCACTGCACATCCAGGCTGAGGCGATTGCTGGTCGCAGTATAACACCAGTATGTGTGTAAATACATTTTAGGATACCCACCTGCTTTTTATCAGCAGGATCCTTAAGGGCGGCCATCTCAAGAGAGGGTAGAGCCCTTGTTCTTACAATCGTGTGAGCGCCTTATCCCCTGTAGGGGGTGTTTCCCAACGCACCCTAACCTCTGGCGGGAAAAGGTGTACTGCCAATAACTTTTTAGAATTATCAATTGTTATCGGAGGAAAACCCACGCATCATCACACACCTCATTTTATTTTTCAGAGTCAGGAAAACTATAGGAAGTTTTTCCTCACCAAACATAATACCCCTTTTTTGGTGGTATTCATATTATCAGAAAAGTGTAAACATTTACCATTGCCTCAATCATGCAATGTGTGGCCCTATTGGAAATCACGGTTGTCTCTTCACCGTCGACACAGGAGCCAGTATCCGTGTCGGCGTCTGTATCTGAGGTAACGGGCGCTTTAGAGCCCCTGTATGAGACGTCTGGACAGGCACAAGCTGAGTAGCCGGCTGTCTCATGTCAACCACTGTCTTTTATACAAAGCTGACACTGTCACGCAATTTCAACAGTACATCCACTCAGGTGTCGACCCCCTAGGGGGTGACAACACTATAACAGACACTCTACTCCGTCTCCACATCATTTTTCTCCTCATACATGTCGACACAAAAGTACCGACACACAGCACACACACAGGGAATGCTCTGATAGAGGACAGGACCCACTAGCCCTTTGGGGAGACAGAGGGAGAGTTTGCCAGCACACACCAGAGCGCTATATATATACAGGGATAACCTTATATAAGTGTTTTTCCCTTTATAGCTGCTGTATTGTTTATACTGCGCCTAATTTGTGCCCCCCTCTCTTTTTTAACCCCTTTCTGTAGTGTAGTGACTGCAGGGGAGAGCCAGGGAGCTTCCCTCCAACTGAGCTGTGAGGGAAAATGGCGCCAGTGTGCTGAGGAGATAGGCTCCGCCCCTTTCTCGGCGTCCTTATCATCCGTTTTTTTATATGTTTTGGCAGGGGTTAAATGCATCCATATAGCCCAGGAGTTATATGTGATGCATTTATTTTAGCCATATAAGGTTTTATCGATTTATTGCGTCTCAGGGCGCTGCCCCCCCAGCGCCCTGCACCCTCAGTGACCGGAGTGTGAAGTGTGCTGAGAGCAATGGCGCACAGCTGCGGTGCTGTGCGCTACCTTATCTGAAGACAGGATCGTCTTCTGCCGCCGATTTCACCGGACCTCTTCGCTCTTCTGGCTCTGTAAGGGGGACGGCGGCGCGGCTCCGGTGACCCATCCAGGCTGAACCTGTGATCGTCCCTCTGGAGCTAATGTCCAGTAGCCTAAGAAACCCGATCCACTCTGCACTCAGGTGAGTCCGTTTCTTCTCCCCTTAGTCCCACGATGCAGTGAGCCTGTTGCCATCAGGTCTCACTGAAAATAATAAACCTAAACTAAAACTTTCACAAAGAGCTCAGGAGAGCCCCTAGTGTGCACCCTTCTCGTCGGGCACAGAAATCTAACTGAGGCTTGGAGGAGGGTCATAGGGGGAGGAGCCAGTGCACACCAGCTAGTCCTAAAGCTTTCTTTAGATGTGCCCAGTCTCCTGCGGAGCCGCTATTCCCCCATGGTCCTTACGGAGTTCCCAGCATCCACTAGGACGTCAGAGAAATTCCTGTAATCTCTTGTTCAGCTTTTTGAGTTTTGCCATGATATAAGCAATTATATGGCCTCGATGCACTGGCTTAGAGGCAGCCCAAAATAAATTAATGTCTTCCATATGTTGTATGTTATCATCAACGTAATTTAAAAAGTTCTGTTCTAGATACAATTTAAAATCCGGTGAATCGGCTAAGTAAGACGGAAACCTCCAATTAAAAGAGAGGGATCTGGGGGTGGAAATCGCTAATGTGAACCACGTCGGCGAGTGTTCTGAGAGGACTATATTTTCTATCTTGGATCGGTGCACTCTACCTAAAAGTGAGGTAGGCATAAGCCAATAATCAATTCTAGTCGAGGTATGGGAGGAATGGGAGTAAAAGGTGTAATTTCTGTCTACTGGGTGTTGATACCTCCAGGGATCTGAAAGGTCCAATGACGACATCAGTAATGCTAAAGCAGGTGGTGGGATAGTGCAGTTGGTATGGTTTGACTTGTCTAAGAGGGGGTTAAGAGTAGTATTGAAGTTTCCACCTAATAGTAACTGTCCTGTCGCCCAGTCCTGTAATCTGACATAGAGATCAGTGTAAAAGGCATTATTGGGGCCTGTTGGTGCGTAAAGTGTGGCTATTGTGAACAATTTTCCTTGAATACGTATTTTAAGAAACAAAAAGCGACCTTCTGAATCACACAGTTTATCTATTGTCGCGTAGTGTAAGGTTTTATTTATAAGGAGAATCACCCCACGTTTTTAAGCATTATATGAAGCTGTCACATAGTCTGTGAACTACGTATCTTTCAGAGTATTAGGGTCAGTGTCCCACCAGTTCGTCTCCTGTAACACCGCGATGTCTGGCTTTAATAGTTTTAGATGTTGCAATACTTTACATCTTTTTAAAGGTGTATTAAGCCCTTCTACGTTCCAAGTTAAGAACTTTATATGTTCCTGTGTGCTAACTGATGCAGCCTGAGAGCCAGAAATATTAACCTACGCCCAATCTAGGAAACATACTACGCGACACAATCATATTTCAATGGGCCCCCTTGTCCCAGCCAGCAGGGGTACCATTGAGGGAAGAAATGTGCATTCTCTCCATAATGTAAGTAACATTTTCATAAACACAAAATAACAATTACATAATGCAATCCTAACCATTTTCTTAATTTTCGGAACCCAAGCCAAGAGCCCTAGAGACCCTTCATTATTATCATTATAAATTTTTCCGGTTCTGTAAAAAGTGTGTGTGGGAGGGGGGGGGGGGATAGGGGGAGAGGCAATGAAATGTTTTGCATCTAATAATGAAACATAGTAATAACAAGAAATAACAATACCAAGTGACCAATTCCTAAGCCAAATTGAGACAGGATCACAACAGTATATTCTCAAACCTTAAGAAAGTTATCAACAACATAATCCACTTTGTAGACATCACGGATCACCAAAGGTGATGTAATACTTGCAAATGATACGTGGAGTAAATCAGCATCATCGTGTGGAATAGACATCAGAGTGGGGAGAGAATCAATGAATGACTTTGCAGGGGAAACAGAGTCAAAGAAGTATTGTGTGCCGTCATGTTGCACTCTCAATTTCGCAGGGTAAAGAAGGGCAAATCTGATTTTAGCATCGAAGAGAGTCTTGCAGACGGGCGAAAACTCCCTTATTTTCATCGCCAACTGATAAGAGAAGTCTTGAAACAAAAGTAGCCTGTCTCCCTGTTAAATCAGACCTTGAGATTTTCTGTAAGCATCCATCAATCACATCTTGTCAGTGTAGTTCAGTAGCTTAAATATCACCGCCCGGGGTCTGTGGCGATAAGGTTGGCGATCTGGGCCAATGCGATGTGCCCGTTCAACAAGCATTGCGCCTGTTGTGGGCAAACAGCTCAACCCCTGTGGAAGCTATGTGGAGACCAGATCCATCAGGTTTCTCAGCTTGACCAACTCAGGCAGACCTATAACGTGACGGTTGTTGCGACGATTGCGATTCTCAAGATCCTCAAATTTTTCTTGGACGACAGTCAGCGAGGCTTCTTGAGAGGCAATAGTGGCTTTTGCTGCAATCAAGTCATCTTCCATGTTGGATATGCGCTGCTCTGCTTCATCAAATCTGGTATTATGTTCCCTGAGCTGCATGACTGCAGAGCCAATGGCTTCCTTAAGAAAACAGTTGGATCAGCGACTTCCTGTAGTACATCGTCCCTTACAGGAGAAGAGGGTGGGCTTGCCGTTGTGTAATTGCACCATGTGTTTTCCTCTGTTTGGTCCTGTTCCGCATTTTCCACCCCTTTGAGATTTAGCTATGAACTTCTCCATCTGATATATATGATAGAATATGTTGGTAACAGGAAAGGGGAGAGTATCTTGCAGGCCAGGCAATTCCAACAGTGAATATCAATTATGAAACGCAGGTAATTCACAATCCTGCCCAGCAGGGGGTAATATAAATCACTGTGACAAACTGCACACAATAATAGATGCGGAGGCTATAATACAGAGTCAAGAATAACAGTGGTCAGAGAACAAAGTGGTGTTCCAAGAGATAACCCAGTATATCAGCAGCTCCTGTGAGACAGAAAGAGTGGGTTTACACTAGGGAGCCCTTCAATACTGTGGATGGATTATTCTCATCTAAAACTGGGAAGACACCAGATATCCTGTATCTCCCACCACTCCAGCGCTGCAGCGGTCACTGATGGGGCTAGGGGACCTTAAGCATCTGTGCAGCACCTTTGTTAAATCCCTGCTTCCCCTCAGATATAAACAGCTCACAGTGGTGACAGTGGGCAGAGTGTGAGAACAGGAGCTCCTAATATGGTGGCCGGGGGTAAGGCACAGTTGTATTGTAGGTAGATATCAAGCGCGGGTGGTGGAAGGGTTAGAGGGTCCCAGGTAGCCACTCACCACCCAGTCTGGTGCCCAGCCGTGGGTCTCCCAGCTGCCGCTTACAGCTCCGTGAGCTCGGCCCGGCAAGCACAGCAGGAAGGAGCGGAGAGATCAAAGATGGCGGCAGCGGCAGTTGGCGTCTACTTAAACGCCCGGATTACAGGAGTTGTGGGGAGCCAGGACTCATGTCCACTTGCCCACGCCTATCTCATGGACCCACCTAGGTATGTGTGGGGGTCCACTCCAGGCGCTGACAGCATGTCTCAGCGGGGATGATCCAGGGGAGCAGAGAGCTCTATTAAAAAGCAGCCAGCTGCTGAGTCCGCCTCCCGGAACTCCGCAACTGAAGATTTTCTTATTACTGTCACCCTGTTGTTGAACTTCACATCTCCCCCCTCCCCAGAAAACAAGAATATTAACCAAAGAAATAATAATAAAATGTAATACAATTAAAAGGTTAATTTCTTAAACTTTATTGGTGATACAGTATAGCATAATTTACAAACTGGTGAAGGATATGAACCAATTCCAGATGAGAATATCAAACTTAAAGGAAAACAAAAGTCACTGTTAAAAATTAGCTGTATTTTTCAAACAAGATTCATGCCAGTCAGTTGTAGAAAATTCTCTGCAGCACTGTACATAGAAATAGAAGGTCGGATTGGGTTCCCCCACCCCAGTTACAAAATGCACGTATACAGTACATATAACAATAACAGCTGAGGTGACCTTTTTCATTGTGTCATTTTCAGATACACAACAATATGTGCTTTGTAGATTATTCCTTCATTGAAATTCCAGCTGGTATCGAAAGCACCCCATGTGTGATTACCCCATATTGTATTTCTGTAAAGGGAGAAACATACACTAAAGTAGACCCATCGCCTACACATAGTGAAAGAAGGCATTGTGTGAGCTGAACAAATGTCCAGCTTATTAATTCACTTGGAAACTCATGCCTCATTGATCTCCCCAGTTACCATTACAGCAATAGGCAGAATACTGGTTCAACTCGGGTAATGAGTGAGATGTGAGTACATTAAACAATGCAGAGAAAAACTGACTTCAGGGAATATACAACTAAGACACATTAGTGGCTGTTTACACGGTTGGTTATTTTCATTATTACATACTGTATATACGTTCACCGCCAGCGTTCTCCTGCTCCGAGCAGAGCATCATTCTATTTGCTGGTGGGTGACATAAAGAAAGCATTTGTTTTGGAGAATATGGAGGATGCTTGTTTCTCTGGGGTCAATATTGTCATGAAGTCTTCAGCAGGAACAAATGTAAATGGGCTATACTGCTTTCATATCAATTGTCTATTCTCCTTTTTGTAGAGAAGATGTTATCAAGATTAACCTGGAAAATTATAGAGTAACTCTTCCCTATATAATCAAATCACAGCTGAAGAGTCCGATTAGGAATCAGTCTATACATATATGTGTGAGTGGGTAATGGATAGCGTCAGATACTCAACAATGTCTGTATTCTGTAGAATAGACAAAGAGCACTGGCAAAGTGTCCAGGGTCATGCTTGATCATTCTGGGGGCTATGAAAACTGCCATAACTGGCATACATCACTCTGTTCTAAACCCATAATTCATTCCTGCTGCAGCACTGGGGTAAAAGACCCCCCCCCCAAAAAAATTCACAGAACTTATCTAAGATTATACAGCCATGCCCAAATAATCCCCACAATATCAATGGGCAGTATTTCACAGTATACATTAATGTATAAGGGTGAAAGCAATACAAACAACTGAATATACATATGTAAAATGTGCTATCTTTCAAACAAAAACAAAACATTATTATAAAATCATCATTATGATAAAAGCATGCATGGTTAAATAACAAAGTAATGGATCAGAGGCACCAGTAAAGTGTTCTAGAGTAACGTGTAATGACTTTACGTAGGGTACGCCTACTGTTCAACCTGTGACAGACCTACTACTTCCACTGTGTCCTGCCAGCCCCCCCGCTGCATAATAGTACAGTAGCTGAGAGACACAGGTCGCCTAACTCTAAAATAACAATATGTAAAAAGATTCTAATGACTAGTACAAATCTAATGTGCACCAAAGATTCCACACAGTTCAAACTGTAACCTAAACGGTCATTTAGGCAAGATGTGTAAATCCCATTAAGAAGATAATATGTCTTAAAAACGCCAAAGAAATGATATACCGTAAGGGTAAAATCCCATTGTACACCTTGCAATCTCACAATGTATTTGAAGATCTAAAAGGGCTTCTACAAAAACAAGGCTGAAATAATATA
Organism: Pseudophryne corroboree; assembly: GCF_028390025.1. NCBI lineage: Eukaryota > Metazoa > Chordata > Amphibia > Anura > Myobatrachidae > Pseudophryne > Pseudophryne corroboree. Next base: position 682,723,417 of record NC_086446.1, read on the forward strand.
CTATATTGGTCACTTTTAATAAACATAAACGCAGCAAACCTGGTTGAACAAGTGTACCTCACCTGTAGTAAAAGCTCCTGTAGGTAAACAGATGTAGGTGCAAAGTTTATCTTTGCAATTAAAAAACCACAAAGAACTCATTAAAAACCCACTAAAATGTAAGAATGAAAACCAAAACTGGCTGTATGTACAGTAAAACAAGGACAGCCGTTCATGAAAGAACGATACAAATGGCATGATGGGGATCCAAGAAGCGTTTCTTAACTGCAAGGAAACTTAGACACTACAGTCCACAGCAACTAACCGGATGGTTGCCCAGGTAACAGTTAGACCTTAAGTAGTTGCTTATATCAACGCCTTTTTTCTTTTTTCTCCAGCTTTCATAAAATTACTACAATATAGATCATAACATTATAAAGTGTCCTGAACAGTTTAGGATACGGAGGAGGATGGTATGAAGATACAAGTATACTACACCAGTGCGGAGACCAAATGCTATGACGTGTGCATAAATTACCCATGCCATGGAGAATGGCCACTGCAGAGATTTCTGTGACAGACACAAGTGCTTAGACCTGCGCAGTCTACCATTGGGCTGCTTCGGTAAAAACGGCTTCATTCTAAGAGATCCGGTCAGGAGCCCGGCGGTCGAGATGCCGGCTATCAAAAGACCGAAGCTGGAATCCCGACACTGATCAGAATTCTGGCGTGCTGTACTATATATCTGAATGCAAGTATTTTCCTTAGCATGAAACCTTATAGTGATTACAGTGGAGAACGTAAGAGGACAAAATGCATTTCAATGCAGCTGCATAGGATCCTAGCAGTGTCTTCACTGAACATGTTACTTTAACATGTTATTGTGTTTTGATTGTATATAACTTTTGGAAATAGCTACTCTTTATACATCAAAACAAATATCACAGCTTCAAAAAAACCTAAATAAAATAAAAATGCACAAGCTTTGCTACACAATGCAGAATTCAGACCTCTACAGTAGCTGTGTCTGCCTCTATGGTGCCCCTATTGTCTACACACGGGAGAGGGAACCATACGGTCGGCTCTACTGATGTTGCAAAAAATCCAGCCAATGAATTCACTACAAACTAGCGAGATCACTGGAGCACAGTTCTCAGTGGCTAGTTCCTGGCGAACTGATGGGCAATATTCCTATTACTATTAGATCACTGACAAACTGGCTGCTACAAGTGATGCGTAAGATTTTCCAGCAGCGGATAGGAAAACATGCATGTTCCTTCTGAATAGCAGGAAAGGGTCGTCCACCAGAACTTGGTCACTGCTAGAGTCCGTTACTATGAGAAGCTGGCGGAACCACATCGTTCTTATCCATGAACTGCAACTCTGTATGTGCAACACACTGGAGCCAATTCGCCTACAGTCCAGCATAGAACAAATGACAAATTTAGTATTGTCGTCAGAACTAAATAACTGTAGCGTCTATATTGAAATAAACTAACTCTGCCCCGTGTGCTGAGCAGAATCGTCTCTTTTTATTAAAGATCTTTGTAGACAACACGTTGCAGGATGGCATCGGACGTAAAGACTACAATACCAAACTGTAAGTAGTAAATACTGTGCCATGTCTCTCATAAGAGAGGTCCGGATAACTTAGTACTCTACGACAGATATGTACAACTTGGGAGTAATTAAGTGCAAATACCGGCTTGCATTTATAACTGTTGGACGGGATTAACAAAAAAATATATATATATAAAACAGAAAAAATAATTTTTCTGTGTATGGAAATTTGTCCCATAATAGGAAACGTTTCACTGTATATTACGGGGAACTGCTGCTGATCCTTTTCAGGATAATACTTGTATGACACATCCTATTCTTCCTCCTCCTCCTCTTCCTCCTCCTCATCATCATCCTCATCATGGCAGTGTGTGATTTCCTGGGGCACCAGCGGGAAGAGGTTGGGCGGTTTGATCTCACTGATGGACCGAGTAAGCTGATGCCGTTTAAAATCGGAATCTTTGAAGTCCAAGGAGCTGCGGTTCCGTGTGGCCATTGGTGACTCGGACTCATTAATATCCATGTGAATATGCTCCACTGTAGATTCATGGGGCATCTATAGGCAAAGAAAACATTTATAAAACGTAAGTATTTCACTAGATCAGTAGCTGTGACATCTTGTAAACGTGGAAATGCATTGTATGATTATATTTCATGTATGAGACATTTACGTATCTGCAAATGTACGTATCTGTGCACCTTGCTCATGCATAGGAGCTTGGCATATAGAATGGAGATGCACCTATTTTGTGGGATTGCAGGAGCTCATACAAATGCATACGGTCCTAAGAGAAGAATTTAAAAACCTAGACTAATCCCATTTTTAATTATTCCCCTTAAAACACTACTAATTTCAGCCTAACTTGTGCCTTGAATTAACCACTTGCCTGGCGACGTCACACATGATGCTACCGGAAGCACTTCAGGTGTCAAGATCGTATAACATGCGAATGCCCCGCCCCACTATGTGCTCCAGCTTTAGATTAGGAGATCTGTTCTGCACAGATCTCCTCTGGCTCCCCGGACCACCTGCAGTTTTGCAGCAATCTGTGACCACCAACCAAAATAATAAAATAAAAAAAAGAGGATTTTGGTACTTACCGATAAATCCATTTCTCTGAATCCTCTAGGGGACACTAGAGTCTTATACAGTAGGGGTGTGAAGCTTGCAACCGGAGGTGTGGCACAATCTAAAATTAGCATCGTCTGCACAGCCAGCTCCTCCCCCTTCACATCCCTCGACCCTCAGTTTGGAAAATTTGACTGAGAATAGGACATGATTATAGCCCGTGGCGAGGAACCGAACCGTACAACATATCAAACAGCAACTAAGAAACTCCTAACAGAAAAACTAACGCTGTTTGCACGAAATGTGTGAACAAGACCCTTGAACACAGCAGGTTGACAGCACCGAGGCGGGCGTCCAGTGTCCCCTAGAGGATTCAGAGAAATGGATTTATCGGTAAGTACCAAAATCCTCTTTTCTCTTTTATCCACTAGGGGACACTGGAGTCTTATACAGTAGGGGACGTCCCAAAGTTATCCCCAAGGGAGGGAGTGCTGTCAGTGGCCTGCAAAACTAAACGTCCGAACTTAGAGTCTCCGGACGCAAAGATATCAAACTTGTAAAATTTTGCGAACGTGTGGGCTGAGGACCACGTCGCCGCTCTGCAAAGTTGAGTAGCGGAAGCACCACTGGCAGCCGCCCATGCGGCACCCACTGAACTGGTGGTATGAGCACCAGCCTGAACCGGAACCTGTCGACCACAGGAATTACAAGCTTGCCGAATGGCAAGTCTAATCCATCTAGACAAGAACTGCGTAGATGCTGGCCAACCCTTCTTTGGCCCATCATAGAGAACTAACAAATGGGCCAACCTTCCGAAGGACGACGTAACTTTTAGTCGCAAAGCTCGGACAACATCCAAAGACACGTCCCCATCTGCAAATCCCTGAAAAGATGGGACTACAATCGTCTGGTTTACGTGAAACCCCAAAATGACCTTAGGAAGGAAATCCGCTCATGTACCGAGTTCTGCCATATTTTCACGGAAATTGTTTTGTTTTTTTTTTGTTTGTTTTTTAAAAAGAAGGACTCATACATAAGGCTCCTAACTCAGAAACCTTTCTGGCCGAAGCAAGTAATAACGTGACCTTCCAAGAAAGAAATTTCAGGTCTGTCCTTTCTAACGGCTCAAAAGTTGGTGACTTCAAAAATTCCAATACCAAATTTAAGTCCCACGGCACAGTTGGGGGGGGGGGGACAGAAAGGAGGCTGTATCCTCAGAACTCCCTGTAAAAAGGTTTTAACCTCTTGTAAGGATGCTAACCGCTGTTGAAAGAGGATGGAGAGAGTCGAAACTTGAACCTTCAAGGAACCTAGTCTTAGTCCTCCATCTAAACCAGCTTGAAGAAAAAGTAGAAGTCTGGATAAGCTTGTCGAATTCCAACCACGTTTCTGACACCAGTCCATGTACTTCTTCCAAATTCTGTAGTAGTGCATGGCTGTAACTGGCTTCCTAGCAGCAATCATCATAGGAATAGCCGTTCGCGGGATCTCTCTGTTCCTTAAGATCCGGGTTTCAATAACCACGCCGTTAAACGCAGCCTGTTCAGGTCTGGGTGTAGTAACGGCCCCTGAGATAGCAGGTCCTGTCTCTGAGGTAACCGCCAAGGAACATCCGCTAGTAATCCCCTTAAATCTGAGTACCAACTCCTGCGGGGCCAATCTGGTGCTATCAGAATTTCCCACACTCGTTCTCGGTTCCCCTTCTTCAGAACCCTGTTATGAGTGGGAAAGGTGGAAAAATGTAAACCCTTCTGTAACCCAAGGAAGTGTCAATGTGTCCACTTCGTCTGCTGCTGGACCTCTTGTCCTGGACACATATCTGGGCAGCTGATGGTTTTGCCGAGACGCCATGAGGCCCATTTGAGGTAGACCCCACCTCCTCACCGCCATGTTGAAAATCCCGGATACATGTAATGGCGATTGAGATAATCCGCTTCCCAGTTCTCCACACCTGGAATGAACACTGCCAAGAGGATAATGTTTCGCCTTTCTGCCCACAACAAAATCTTTGTGGCTTCCTTTAACGCCACCCTGCTCTTTGTTCCTCCTTGACGGCTTATGTAAGCTGTCATCGTGACATTGTCCGACTGTATCCTAAGGTGTTGACCCATGACTAAGTCTTCGGCTAAGAGAAGCGCATTGTAAACTGCTCTCAGTTCTAAAATGTTTATGGGTAGACTGCTCTCCCGTAACGTCCATCTGCCCTGAAACGGATGTTCCTCTAGGATGGCACCCCAAACTCTGAGACTGGCGTCCGTTGTCAGGATCCTCCAATCCCAAATGTCGAATCTCTTGCCTGCTGCTAGATTCTTGTGAAACGACCACCAAATCAAGGAGGTTCATATGCGCGGTGGAAGTCGGATTCTTGGTGTAGACGCCAGTGCGAACCTGCTCCCTGTGCAATGAGGTTCATCTGGAATGGTCGGGAATGAAGTCTGCCGTACTGGAGAGCTTCAAACGTCGCCACCATCTTCCCGAGAAGTTGCACACAGAGGTGTAGAGAAACAGTCTGTGTTCTTAGTACCGGAGCCACTAACCTCTGTAGGGCCTGGATCTTGTTCTCTGGTAAGAATACTCTCAATTTTATAGTGTCCAAGATGAGACCGAGGAATTGAATCCGTTGAGTTGGCATGAGGTCGGATTTCTGGAAGTTCACAATCCACGCATGTTGAATGAGATATTGAGGTCTCAATCCTGCCACCATTATTGCCATGATCTTCGTAAAGATTCTAGGGGCTGATGATAGACCGAATGGCAGGGCCCAGAATTGGTAGTGATCCGTCACCTGTGCAAACCTTCAGTAAGCTTGGTGAGAAGTCCAAATTGGGATATGCAGGTATGCATGTTCCAAACCTGCAATGACTGACTGGATTGATTCCATCTTAAATTTGTAGACCCTTAGAAACCGTTTAAAGCTTTTAAATTGAGTATGGGTCTGACCGTCCCATCTGGCTTTGGCACAACCAACAGACTGGAATAGAAACCCGTTTCCTTTTAAGAGGCGGGAACTGTAATAATGACCTCTGACCGTAGCAATTTTTTAATCGCTGTCAGTAGTGCTTTTGATTTCGGAGGGCACCGAGGCAATCCCGTTGCAAAAAAACTGACTGTGAGGTCTCTGTTGAAAATCTATTTTGTACCCCTGGGAGTTTATGTTGTTGATCCAAAGTTCTGGTGAGGTTTTGGCCCAGATGTCCTGAAAACCTTCCTGACGCGTGCCCACCAAGGGGGACCCCAGGTGAGCTGGGAGGCCGTCATGCCACTGTCTTGTCAGCCGGTTTATCCTGCTCTCTGGTCGGTGCCTGTGAGCGGCCTCTACGTGCTTGTGTACCGAAAACTCTTCTTTGGGCTCGAAAGGACTGCGATCTGAATGCATGAGACCTTGGTCCCGAATAACCTCTCCTAACCTGTAGTGGGGTTCTCGTCAGTGGCGTAACTACTGCCACCGCAGTCCTCGCGGTGGCTTGGGGTCGAGGGGCTGCGGGGGCGCCACTGATTTACAGCAGACTGACATGCGGACGAGCGTCCACATGTCAGTCTGCAGTCTCCTTCCCTCCGCCGCTTTTTGGAGGGACACGGAGGGCACACAGCGCGCCTCCCTGTGTCCCTCCTGCTGCATCATCTCCGGCGGCCGCGGGTCTAATAGGGGGAAGTGCCGTCCGTGAGCTCTAATTGGCTCACGAACCGGCACTTCCCCCTATTAGACCCGCGGCCGCCGGAGATGATGCAGCAGGAGGGACACAGGAGAGACGAGCTGTGCCCTCCGTGTCCCTCCAAAAAGCGACGGCGGGGGGGTAAATATCTGGCACTGGGGGCATATATGGCACGGGGGGGGGGAGGGAGGAATATCTGGCACTGGGGCATTTCTGGCACTGGGGGGAATATCTGGCACTGGGGGCATATCTGGCACTGGGGCATATATGGCACTGGGGGGGAATATCTGGCACTGGGGGGGAATATCTGGCACTGGGGGGGGGATATCCGGCACTGGGGGCATATATGGCACGGGGGGCATATATGGCACTGGGGGGAATATCTGGCACTGGGGGCATATATGGCACTGGGGGGAATATCTGGCACTGGGGGGGGGATATCTGGCACTGGGGCATATATGGCACTGGGGGGAATATCTGGCACTGGGGGGAATATCTGGCACTGGGGCATATATGGCACTGGGGGGGAATATCTGGCACTGGGGGCATATATGGCACTGGGGGCATATATGGCACTGGGGGCATATATGGCACTGGGGGGGAATATCTGGCACTGGGGGCATATATGGCACTGGGGGGGGATATCTGGCACTGGGGGCATATATGGCACGGGGGGAATATCTGGCACTGGGGGCATATATGGCACGGGGGGGGGGGAGGGAGGAATATCTGGCACTGGGGCATTTCTGGCACTGGGGGAATATCTGGCACTGGGGGCATATCTGGCACTGGGGGGGGGGGTATCTGGCACTGGGGCATATATGGCACTGGGGGGGAATATCTGGCACTGGGGGCATATATGGCACTGGGGGGGGGATATCCGGCACTGGGGGCATATATGGCACGGGGGCATATATGGCACTGGGGGGAATATCTGGCACTGGGGGCATATATGGCACTGGGGGGAATATCTGGCACTGGGGGGGGGATATCTGGCACTGGGGCATATATGGCACTGGGGGGAATATCTGGCACTGGGGGGAATATCTGGCACTGGGGCATATATGGCACTGGGGGGGAATATCTGGCACTGGGGGCATATATGGCACTGGGGGCATATATGGCACTGGGGGGGAATATCTGGCACTGGGGGCATATATGGCACTGGGGGGGATATCTGGCACTGGGGGCATATATGGCACGGGGGAATATCTGGCACTGGGGGCATATATGGCACGGGGGGAATATCTGGCACTGGGGGCATATTTGGCACTGGGGGGGAATATATGGCACTGGGGGGGAATATATGGCACTGGGGGGGAATATATGGCACTGGGGGGGAATATATGGCACTGGGGGCATATGTGGCACTGGGGGGGGGAATATCTGGCACTGGGGGCATATGTGGCACTGGGGGGGTATATGTGTACCTGGCACATGGGGACGACGACTATATTTGGCACTGGGGCATGTAAGTACCTGGCACCGTGGGGGAATATCTGGCACTGGGGACATATGTGGCACTGGGAGCACAGCCCTAGCAACAAGGACTACCTCCTAGCAACGAGCATGACACCCAGTGCATGAAACACCTGGCAACGAGCATGACACCCAGTGCATGAAACACCTGGCAACGAGCATGACACCCAGTGCATGAAACCCCTGGCAACGAGCATGACACCCTGAGCATGAAAACCCCTGGCACCGTGCATGGAACCAAGAGCATGAAACCCCTGGCAACGAGCATGACACCCAGTGCATGAAACCCCTGACAACGAGCAGGTAATTGAAAAGTAATTAGAAGCCTTACTGTAGGACTTAATGTGTAATGGGCATTACGGTGTGTGGCATAATGTATCACGGACATTGCGGTGTGTGTCATAATGTGTCAGGCATTACGGTGTGTGGTATACTATATCACGGGCATTGTGGTATGTGGTATAATGTCTCAGGGTCATTGCAGTGTGTGGCATAATGTATCACGGACATTGCGGTGTGTGTCATAATGTGTCAGGCATTACGGTGTGTGGTATACTATATCACGGGCATTGTGGTATGTGGTATAATGTCTCAGGGTCATTGCAGTGTGGCATAATACATAACGGGCATTGCGATGTGTGGCATAGAGTATAACGGGCAGGGCATTGCGGTATGTGTCACAGGCATTACGGTGTATGGTATACTATATCACGGGCATTGTGGTATAATGTCTCAAGGTCATTGCAGTGTGTGGCATAATGTGTCACAGGCATTGTATGTGCTATAATGTATCGGGCATTGCAGTGTGTGGCATAATGTATCACGGACATTGCGGTGTGTGTCATAATGTGTCACAGACATTGTATGTGCTATAATGTATCAGGGGCATTGCAGTGTGTAGCATAATGTATAACGGGCATTGCGATTCCTGTCATAATGTGTCACAGGCATTACGGTGTGTGGCATAATGTGTCACAGACATTACGGTGTGTGGCATAATGTGTCGGGTGCATTACAGTGTGTGCATATTGTGTGCGGCATAATGTCTAAGGGCCATTGCAGTATGTGGCATAATGTATACTGGGCATTACTATAAGGAGAAAAAATTACAAATAATGTAAGGGGCATGAATCAGGATTATTTTTCTTTCCTGTGGTGGTCAACGTATGGGCGTGCAGGTTGCAAAACTGGGGTATAAGGTAGTCTTTTCCTGCAATGCCACGCCCCTTTATGCAAAACCACGCCCACTTCAACAAAACCGCGCCCCTTTTTTGTTTATCCCTTTCTTGCTCCCAATTCTGGAGCATGAACAATTATGGAGCATGAAGGGGGGGGGGGGGGGGGGGGCGCCGAAGAATTTTTTGGCTTGGGGGAGAAAAATTTCTAGTTACGCCACTGGTTCTCGTAGAAGGAGTAGGTAGAAAGGTGGACTTGTGGAAAAGGCAGTAGCTTGTGAAATCCACCTCTGGCCCGAAAAGCATTTCACCCACAAAGGGAATGGATTCCACCTCCTTCTTGGTGTCACAGATTCCCCTTGCCATTCTCTGAGCCATAAAACCTGTCTAGCCGATATGGCCTATGCAGAGATGCGCGATGCTATCCTACTAATATCCTTTGAGGCTTGACACAAGTATGAAGCAGATTCTCGAATGTGTTCCGCCAGTTGGGTAATTTCTTCCAAGCTATTTTCCTCCTCAATAGCCTGTATAATACGTCCAGACCATGCTCCCATGGCCTTGTTAACCCAAGCACAGACGATCGTAGGTCTCTGTGCTGCACCTGCTGCTACAAAAAATTGACTTTAAAGCTGTGTCAATTTTACGATCTGAAGCATCTTGAAAGTCGTTACATGAGGTACAAAGGAGACAATCTTACCGACTGTCTCCTTTGACAAACCACATTGGGATTTAAACTCTTGCAGTTTAGTATCCTTATTAACCGCTTCTATAAGGAAAGCTGGACCCGTCACCTCTGGGTCCTCCTCCTGAGTATCAACATCAAAGGTAGTCTCAATTAACTCGCCTTAATGTATGACCAGGCCCCTCTCCGACTTGTAAAATTGGGAGTGGTCTCTGACCGCCTTGCGCACATTATTTATTGTTCGCAGGCGGTGTTATCAGAAATGCCTCCATAGCTTTGAAAAACCCTCAGCCCAGTCGGACTGATGCCTGTGGGATTCTCCTCTTTGGAATTATTTGCCAGGGCTTGTTCCCATGCCCCTGTTGGAATACCACTCACGGGTTTAGCGTCCTTATGAATCGCACATCCCGGAGCTGCTCCCCTAGTGCTCTTATTACACTTGTTTGAGGTGCTTTAACCACTGAGCGCACGTAGAGCTTTTCCTCCTTTTTTAATAGGAATGGAAAGACCGTAACGGATGATGGGCGGAAAGGTACACTGGATACACCTGTCTGGATCTTTTTCAATAGATATATATATATATATATATAAATAATAATAAAATTAAATAAATAATAATAAACACCAGCTTTGTAGCAACTCCCGCACACCCAACTGTTTGTCAGCTGTGAGGCCGGGGTTTGCGATCCAGTCGTTTCTTTTATTTTCTCAGGATCTGTGTATCAGAAGTCCCTTGAAAATATAGATCATCCAATTGTTAAGACACATTGAAAATCCATTGCAGCAGAGCCTAACTGTCCAGTAGAGGGAGCAACTTCTCTCTATTATAAAGAATCCCTCCCTCCCACCTAATGTGTTGTCCCTAGAGTGTGTAGCCCGTTGGCGCCTCTTCTGTATATGAAAGATGGCCACCACTGAAAGTTTTTGATCACTTCATTAAAAACCCTAGCGCCCCTTCAGCATGGTTTATGCTTCTGTTTGGGGCATTAATGTGATGAGCAACTGAGGCTTTGCCATGCCGCTTTTATCGTTTCCCCCCCTGCCCCGATTACTGTGCAGTTGGGGAGCCGTGGCTTCCAGCCCCAAAGTCACTGCCAGTGGAGGGAGAGGGGGCGGCGGGGTAAGCTGTGCTGCTTCCGCCTCCAACACTGAGGGCAGCAGTGTAGTGTTGGAAGAGACCAGCAAGGCTGCGGCTTCCAGCCGCGAGATGTCCCAGCGTCGGCGGAAGGAAGGGAGACGGAGGGGGAGGCTGCGTTGCTTCCCCCTCCGATATGAAGTCAGCTGAGTGCAGAGACCAGCGGGACTGCAGCTTCCAGCCGCGAGATGTCCCAGCGTCAGCAGAATGAAGGGAGACGGAGGGGGAGGCTGCGTTGCTTCCCCCTCCGATATGAAGTCAGCTGAGTGCAGAGACCAGCGGGACTGCAGCTTCCAGCCGTGAGATGTCCCAGCGTCAGCGGAATGAAGGGAGACGGAGGGGGAGGCTGCGTTGCTTTCCCCTCCGATATGAAGTCCGCTGAGTGCAGAGACCAGCGGGACTGCAGCTGCCAGCCGCGAGATGTCCCAGTGTCAGCAGAAGGGAGACGGAGGGGGAGGCTGCGTTGCTTCCTCCTCCGATACTGAAGGCAGCTGAGGGAGCCGCAAGGTGTCCAGCGCAAGCGGAGGGAGGGGGGCAGCGGGGGAAGCTGCGCTGCAGTGCCAGGGCTCAGAGCCAGAAGACTGCGTGAGGCGCGGGTCCGGTGGCGGCAGTAAGCTTGTACCGCGGGACCACAGATTCCCCCTGTGCTTCTCTGTATAAGCTATATACTTGGAGATTAACTAGGGCCCTTAACAACCAGTACTTACTGCCCTTGATCTGTTTGCTGCTCTGTGCTCAGGATTTTCTGTGGAGAGATGCAGGTCCCCTTTATTAGGGATCATTGTCTCTCAAGTTTAAAGACATTTGTCCCCCTTTTCATTAGGTTGACTCAGCCTCTTAATGTAATGGAGCAGGAGCTCCCTTCTTGTGCTTGTACCTCCTAGGCACAATTTTCCAAACTGAGGGTCGAGGGATGTGAAGGGGGAGGAGCCGGCTGTGCAGACAATGCTAATTTTAGATTGTGCCACACCTCCGGTTGCAAGCTTCACACCCCTACTGTATAAGACTCCAGTGTCCCCTAGTGGATGAAAGAGAAATAACATTCATCACTGGGTACGAGAAGGGGAGTGCATAAAAGGGGGAGGGTGAAACGTTGAATTTTTTTTTACTGCTAAGGGAGTGTGGGTGGGTGGTACGGTTATTAGGATTTAAGACCGCTAGGGGCCTGTGGACACATGGAGGCCTAAGGACACATGGGGGGATGCAAAAGACTTAGAAAATATTTAAATATCTAATTAAACTTTTTAAACTTTATTAAGTAATAAAAAAATCCTACAATTTCTGAGTGGTTTTGTGGGGAAAAATTCATCAGTTAGGTGGATAATCATGAAAATGAAGGACTTTATTTATTATTTGGCAATTTTAGGTGTTTGAAAATTATTATTACACAGGTATTATGGGGATTATTGAAACAGGGGCTCTGAAACCAGGCGCTAACCAGGAATCTGCATGGTGCATCTAGAAGACAACGCACCTCTATTGTCACAGCCATATTTGATTGGGTTAGGTACAAATAGAACTTGGTACAACCAATGCAGCCATAAACTACTCTAATGACATAATCTAGGATGAGGTGATGGATGGATAGAAACTCACCAAGACGTGTGCGGCTCTGAAGAGGTAGCTGAATGGATAATACAGGAGATTGATGAAAGAGGCCGCATAGAGATCTGCATAACGCATCACCTGACTGGCAAACAGAGTCTGGCGAGAGCCACTGCGGAAGAGACTTCCCATCATCCCGTAGCACATGTCCATGTCATGGGTAACTTTCTGCATGAGAGACACAGGTAAAATGTAGGTCATGACAACTGCTTTCTATTACCATTAATATCATAATCCAGTGATTTCCAAACGCAGTCCTCAAGGCACCCCAATGGTTCAGGTTTTAAGGGCATCCATGGTTGAGCACAGATGCTTAAATCAAAATGACTGAGGTACTAGTTAATTCACCTGTGATATCCTTAAAACATGGACAGTTGGGGTGCCATAAGGGTCGCGTTTTGGAGCCACTGTCATAATGCATAAAGTGGCATAACTTCACTTCTATGAACATCAGTCTTGGCTGGCCATGGTTTACCATGGTGTCTTTTGAAGGCATGTGAAATGCATGGGGAGTGAATCTTGAATCACTTATTTATTTATTTATTAACAGATTCTTATATAGCGCAGTACATTCTGTTGCATTTTTCAATTGGAAAAACAGTGAAAACTCAAAACTGGGTAATAATAGACAGTTATAGCGGTAGGAAGGCCCTGCTCGCAAGCTTACAGTTTATAGGGGAGATGCAGTTAATATCCCAAAGGACGGGATCCCGGCAGTCGATAATGGGATTTTGGTACTTACCAGGTAAATCCTTTTCTTTGAATCCATAGGGGGCACTGGAGTACTCTTGGGATATGGACGATGCGTAGCAGGGAAGGCACATTTAAATATTGAAATGTGTAACCCTCCTCTTCCCTCCTCCATATTCCCAGGATCCCCAGTGTTTTTTATGTGACCAACGCTGGGATGCTAGAAGCCCAACATCTAAATACCGTCGGAGGTCGGGAACCCGGCGTCTAAATACGTACAGCCGGAATCCTGATAGTTTTTCCAGCGTGAGGGGTTACGTTTAGGCATTAGAAGGGGCGTTTAGAGTTAGGCACCAAGCAGGGAGGGTTAGGTTAAGGCAGTGGGGAAGGGAAGGTTAGGGTTAGGCACCAGCGGGGAGGGTTAGGGTTAGGCACTCACAAGGGAGGGTTAGGGTACTTTCCACAGAGCTGTCGGGATTCTGATGGTCAGGATGCCGCTGTCGGTATACGGACCGCCGGTATCCCATCTATCGGGATATCATACTGAACCCCTATAGGGAAATAGGCATTGATACACAAGGATAGGTGCTATATATTGCATAATGGTCCAGCCAGATTGCAGAGTTTCTTGGTGGGATGTATGATATAGTCACACAGCAATGCTGCCCAGAGGTCAGAAGGATGTGAAATTGAAGAAAAAGAAAATACTGTGGACTGTACAGAGGGGATGTAATTAGATAAGTACATTTATGAAGGTTATGTGGACAGTTATGGAATTTGATACGCTTGCCTGAAGAGGTGAGTTTTCAGGGAACGCTTGAAGGTTTGATTATTAGAGGAGGGTCTTGCTGTGTGTTGGAGGGCATTCCAACGAGTAGGTGTAGCCCGAAAGAAGTATGCAAATCGTGCATGCAGCAAGTAATGAGAGTGGATGAGATGCAAATCTTGTGCAGAACGGAGAGGTCGAGTTGGGATATAGTTTGAGATAAGTGAAGATGTGTACGTTGGTGTAGTTTGATTAATAGCCTTATATGTAAGTAAAACCAATACCATTTGCTGTCACTTTGCTTCATACACCCTGTGCCAATAGCTTTACAGAGAAACAGTGTGTTTGTAACATGTTCCTTCACTGATCACTAATAAAGAGTGAAATTAATTGGTGGTGCCAAGTGAATCAGTTCTTCATGAAACTGGTGTCGAGCTGCAGCAACTCACCCAGGAAAGTTTGTTATATTGATACGGTAACTGAAACCTACTGTATATTAATATAAAATAAATATTCCACATACTCGTTGCCAGTGGTGGCTCTAGTGGTGGGGCTGCAGCACAGCCAAAAAATTCAAATAGGGGAGCAACACCAACTGCCACCCCAAACATTACTGTCCACGGCTCACTGGCAGTTAGTGTAACTCGCCTATTTAAATTTTGCGCTGCAGCCCCACCTCTAGAGCCACCACTGCGTCGTTGCCGATCAAACGCCTGATTAAAAAGGGTATAACAAACGAGTGATGCCAATATGGGTGTAAAATACAGGATTATAGTTCTATAAATAATTAAAAACCAAAGAAACTGAGTTCTGATGTCACTGAATGTAATCAGTGAGCTCTGATGTCATCACTTCAGTGTACACATGGAAAATGTGTCTATTATAAGGACCAGCTTTTTCTCTTCTTCACAATATTATGAATAATAGAAGTCACCTAATATAACTGTGCACTTTCACTTGACTCACCCTCCTCCAGATTGCACATACAGGCTCCAGCAAGGAGACAGCAGTTTTGAAAAGTGCAGGCAGAACCAGCCCAGGCAGCAGCAGGTACCGACTCGAGTGACTCCAGTATCTCTCGGGTCCGACTTCCACCATGGTCCTCCACACAAGTCACGGGCCCTCACAGCAGCCAATTGCCAGTCCCTCAGACCGCAATCGCCGCTCAGAAAGTAAGAGACAGTGTCACTCACTGTCTCCAAATACCAGTGCTCAGCGCTGCCATGGCTGAGAACAGAAATCCACACCTTAATCCTGAAAATCCCAGGATTGGAGGCACCAATCCCGGGATTTAAATCCTGGCATTTTTAGCTCAAAATCTCAGGATCCCAAGCTTCCCTAATTATTACTCTTTGTTCAACAGCAGCTATATAATTAATAAAACAAGATTTATGGAAAGAACTTACCGTTGTTAAATCTCTTTCTGCGAGGTACACTGGGCTCCACAGAGAATTACTTTCGGTGTAGAGTAGGATCTTGATCCGAGGCACCAACAGGCTCAAAGCTTTGACCATCTTACCAGAATGCATAGCGCCGCCTCCTCTATAACCCCGCCTCTGTGCACAGGAGCTCAGTTTTTGTTAACCATACCAATGCAGTAGCAGGCAAAAGAGACGGCAACTGTTAGTAGCCACATACACCACATTCTCATGAAAGGAGAAAGTGTCAGCGGCTAATGCCATACCAACCCAAAGAAGCTAAGTGCGTCAGGGTGGGCGCCCTGTGGAGCCCAGTGTACCTCATAGAAAGAGATTTAACAACGGTAAGTTCTTACCATAAATCTCATTTTCTGCTGCGGGGTACACTGGGCTCCACAGGGAATGACATTGGGGATGTCCTAAAGCAGTTCCTTATGGGAGGGGACGCACTGTAGTGGGCACAAGAACCCGGCGTCCAAAGGAAGCATCCTGGGAGGCGAAGTATCAAAGGCATAAAACCTTATGAACGTGTTCACTGAGGACCACGTAGCCGCCTTGCACAATTGTTCAAGGGTCGCACCATGGCGGGACGCCCAAGTAGGTCCAACCGACCAAGTAGAATTGGCCTTTATGGTAGCAGGAGCTGGAAGGCAAGCCTGTACATAAGCATGTGCAATCACCATTCTAATCCATCTGGCTAGGGCCTGCTTGTGAGAAGGCCAGCCACGTTTGTGAAAACCAGAGAGACTTCCTGATGGAGGCAGATCTCTTCACGTAGATACGGAGAGCCCGTACTACATCCAAAGACCGCTCTTTGGAAGACAATTCAGGAGAGGCAAAGGCCGGAACCACAATCTCCTGATTAAGGTGGAAAGAAGACACCACCTTAGGTAAATACCCGGGACGAGTTCTAAGAACCGCCCGATCACTGAAAAATCAGATATGGTGACCTACAAGATAAGGCACCCAAATCCGACACCCGTCTAGCAGAGGCAATAGCCAGTAGAAACAACACCTTAAGAGAAAGCTACTTAAGGTCTGCAGATTCAAGAGGCTCAAACAGAAACCCTAGCAATGCCTCCAGAACCACCGACAAATCCCAAGGAGCCACAGGCGGGAAGTAAGGAGGTTGAATCCGCAACACACCCTGAGTAAATGTATAAACATCAGGTAAAGTTGCAATTTTTCTCTGGAACCAAACCGACAAGGCAGAAATATGAACCTTGATGGAGGCCAGACGAAGGCCCAAGACCAGGCCCTGTTGTAAAAAGGCCAAAAGTTTGGCCGTACTAAACTTGTAAGCGTCATGATTGTTAGATGCGCACCAAGCAAAGTAAGAATTCCAGACCCTATGATAAATCCATGCAGAAGTCGGTTTCCGGGCCTTCAACATGATTTGAATGACCGCCTCAGAAATCCTTTGGCCCTGAAGACAAAAGCTTCAAGAGCCACGCTGTCAAAGCCAATCGGGCTAAATCCTGATATACGCAGGGGCCCTGAACAAGGAGATCCGGGTGCTGCGGAAGTAGAAGGGGACGCTCTATCAAGAGGCCCTGAAGGTCTGAGAACCAATGCCGTCTGGGCCACGCTGGAGTGATCAGAAGTAGGATTCCTCCTTCTTGCTTGAACTTCCTTATTACTCTGGGCAGGAGTGACACCGGAGGGAACACATATGGCAGCCGAAAGTACCATGGAATTGCCAGTGCATCCACGAACGCTGCTTGAGGATCCCTTGTCTGGAACCTTGTGATTGTGTCGAGATGCCATCAGGTCCACATCTGGAAGGCCCCACTTGTCCACGAGGAGTTGAAACACTTCTGGATGGAGGCTCCACTCTCTGGCGTGTATGTCCTGACGTCTGAGAGAGTCCGCTTCCCAGTTTAGGACCACAGGAATGAACACGGCCGATATGGCTGGCAGATGGCGTTCCGCCCACTGAAGAATCCGTGATACTTCCCTCAATGCCATGTGGCTTCGAGTGCCGCCTTGATGATTGATGTACGCCACCGTGGTGGCGTTGTCAGACTGTACTTGAACAGGTCTGTTCTGTATTAAATGCTGGGCCAAGTTCAATGAGTTGAACACCGCACGCAATTCCAGAATGTTTTTCGGGAGGAGAGACTCCTTGGTCCACCGACCCTGAAGAGAGTGTTGCTCCAACACCGCGCCCCAACCTCTCAGACTGGCATCCGTCGTCAGAAGGACCCAGTTGGAGATCCAGAAGGGACGACCCCTGCTCAATCGTTGGTCCTGAAGCCACCAGCTCAGTGACAGACGGACCTCCGGCGACAAGGAGATCATTTGAGACCTGATCCGGTGAGGCAGGCAGCCCACTTGGCAAGAATCAGTTTCTGCAGAGGGCGGGAATGGAATTGAGTGTACTCCACCATGTCGAAAGCCGACACCATGAGACCTAGCACTTGCATTGCCGAATGTATCGACACTTGCGGACGAGACAGGAAGCATCGAATCCTGTCCTGAAGCTTCAGGACTTTCTCCTGAGACAAGAACAACCGCTGGTTGTGAGTGTCCAACAATGCCCCCAGCTGCACCATGCTCTGAGCAGGGACCAGGGAATATTTCTTCCAGTTGATGAGCCACCCGTGGGCTTGCAGAAACTGGATAGTCAGATATAGATGGCATAGGAGAATTTCTTGGGAATTTGCCAGGATCAACAAGTCGTACAGGTACGGTAGGAGCCTGACCCCTTGACGGCGGAGTACAGCCATCATTACCGCCGTGACCTTGGTGAAGACTCGCGGAGCCGTGGTCAAACCAAAAGGTAATGCCCGAAATTATTCATTGAGGTTGCCAACCGCAAACCTCAGGTACTGCTGATGCGACACTGCAATGGGAATATGCAGGTAAGCATCCTGTATGTCCAGGGAGACCATATAATCCCCAGGTCCCAAGGCCAGAACAATAGAGCGAAGAGTTTCCATACGAAACTTGGAGACCCTCACAAATTTGTTCAAGGACTTGAGGTTGAGAATGGGCCGGGATGACCCATTCAGTTTCGGGACTAGGAACAGCGGTGAATAGTACCCCTTGCCTCTCTGAGCCAGAGGCACCTGTACTACCACTCCTGTGTCCAGGAGGGACTGTACCACCGAATAAAGAGTTTTTGCCTTCACCTGATCCGAAGGGATGTCTGTCAGGCAAAATCGATGAGGGAGACGATTTTTGAAGGATATGGCGTAACCTCGAAGGACGACTTCCCGTACCCAGGCATCTGAAGTGGTCCTCAACCATTCCTGGGTAAACCCTAGAAGTCGGCCCCCCATCCTGGGATCCCCCAGAGGGAGGCCCGCCCCGTCATGCGGCAGACTTGTCAGTTTTGGAAGCAGGCTGACGGGCAGCCCAGGCCCGTTTGGGTTTGGGCTTACTGGGTTTGGAAGTGCGAACCTGTTTCGGGTACGCCTGACCTTTAGCTTTCCCTGAAGGACGAAAGGAGCGAAATAAAGTACTCTTAGCCTTCGGCACCGAAGGAGCAGTATTAGGTAGACATGCTGTTTTAGCAGAAGCTATGTCAGCCACTATCTTATTGAGGTCTTCTCTGAGTCCAGATCCACAGATCAGGACCGTAACCAGAGAATCCGGCGAGCCAAAATGGACGTAGTAGAAGCCTTGGCCGCCAGAATACCGGCATCAGAAGCCGCCTCCTTAATGTAATGAGAAGCTGTTACAATATAAGATAGACATTGTCTAGCATGATCAGAAGCGTTGGAAGGCAACTCCGCCTCCAGCTCCTGAGCCCACGCTTCAACAGCCTCTGCAACCCATGTCGCTGCAATGGTGGGCCTATTATATCACAAAACATACCCAGAAAGACTAAGAAATCTCAATATGTATAGTTTGGAGCAGAGAAGGGAAAGGGGGGACATGATAGAAACTTTCAAATATATCAAGGGTTTTAACAAAGTCCAGGAGGGAAACATTCTCCAAATGAAGAGAAGCAATAGGACACGAGGACATGCACTGAGGCTGGAGGGGGGGAGGTTCAGGGGAAATTTGCGGAAAAATTATTTCACAGAAAGGGTAGTGGACAAGTGGAATAGCCTCCCATCAGAGGTGGTAGAGGCTAAGACAGTAGAGCAATTTAAACATGCATGGGATAGACATAAGGATATCCTTACAAAGAAATAAGGATCAAATAAGGTTAGAGATAAAAATAATGTAAAAAAAAAAAAAAAAAAAAAGGGGGGCAGACTAGATGGGCCAAGTGGTTCTTATCTGCCGACAAATTCTATGTTTCTATGCGCAGCACCAGTTAGGGTGTAAATTGCCTTTAAACAACCCTCCACACGCTTATCCGTCGGTTCTTTTAGAGACGTGACGGTAGTTCCAGCACAGCTGAGGATACCACCAGCCGCGCCACCTGCGAATCCACTGGCGTGGGGTGTTTCCCAATGGGTTTCCGAGTGGGTAGCGAGCCAGCATCTTCTTGTGAGGCGTGAATTTCTTTCCTGGATTTTCCCAGGACTCCTGACGTATATGTCAACTAAATGATCAGAAGGAGGTCAAACTTGTTTAAACACTTTCTGATGTTTAAACCTGTCCGGTTTCTTAGGGGCAGCATCAGGCTCCGGGTCATCAGTAATTTGAAGAATGGTCCTGATAGCCTCCAAAAAGTCAGGAACATCCACCTGTGAAACATTCCCCATCAGAAGCGTCGGGATCAGAATCTGTGGGGTCAGTATAAATGCCATCCTCATCAGACGAGGAGTCTGGGACGTTGGTGGACTGTGAGGAAGTAACGGCCCGCTTAGAGGACCCCTTGGTCTTAGGCGGGCGAGAGTTAGACTTTGAGTAATCAGTGATTGGTTCAATTGCTGTAACTGAGCAGACAGTTGATCTGCCCATGGCGGGATAACCGTGGGGACCATAAGCGATTGTACCGGCACAGGAGGTCCCATCGGGGGGCATTAGTCTAGTTAACAGCGTATTTAATAGCGTGGAGAAGGTAGCCCAAGGTGGTTTTTGAACCCCCGTTGCTACAGTCCCACTTGGGGGTAAGGATCCCCCAGAACCTGAACCCTCAGCTGCTATGTTTTCCTCAAATGTGTCTGCAGCGTCACCACCACGCAAAGTGGGATCAGCCCCAGTACCATTGCCATTTGTAGCTGACATATCCGAAAGCTCAATGCAAGGCAACACAGTACAATATCAGCAGCACAATACCTGACAAGAACCCCCTGTGCAGTGTATCAGCACAAACAGGGAATTCAAGAGGTATAGCGTGACTAAAAATCACAGAGAAAAATACACACTGAGTATATCCTGTGAACTACTTATATTAAATGCTAAACCTGACGCACTTAGCCCCCTCTGGTTATAGAATATAGGGATAGCAATCTGAGTGAGAGACACGAAATGGAGGTTACACAGCAGCTACATGCACACACATAGTCACAATGTACAATGCAGAAATTATGACATGCAATAAAACTGCACTGGACTAGCAATACAGAGTAGTACTCAGTATAGCTATATAATTAGTAGATATATCAATGCACAGTAAAGACTGGATGTGTATCACAGGGTACTTGTACTATATAACCCTGACCAAATGCACTGTTTCTTAACTAACACTGTCTATAGACATGTAGAATACTTAAGTGTCTTGTAAAATGCACAGCGCTGACAGGCAGGCGGCTTTACAAAGGAGGATTTGACCAAACAGTCCCAGTCACAATGCTGCTCTGTGTAATGGCGCCCAAACACTGACTGGGAGTGAGGGAGAGAGATATATGCAGCTCCAGGGCGGTAACATTACTGTAAATGGCGCCCTGGGGCTGGGGGAGGGACTACAGGTCCAAGCCTTATCCCCCTGCTGGACCTCACCGCTGGTACTATGGGCTGTAATAAAAAAACGTTTTTTATGAGGTAAAAACCGACCTGTGCCCTTGCCCTGGTGGTTTAGTGGAGTCCCTGCTCGACCACAATGTCCACCGTCCGCGCCGGATCGCGATTTCAGCGGGACCCGCCTAGGGGACCCACTAACCTCCTCCCTGAGTGCGGCCACGCGATCCAGGAAAACTTCGGCGAGTGTGTGACTAACGGTGAGCAAACCGGAGCCTCCGCTGTAAGTACCCGGCAACCAGAGCGCGGGAGTATACAGCGCCGCTGGGGGAGGTGATGGAGCTGCAGCAGGAGATGTCAGACTGACATCTATCACTGCTGCAGCCCTTGAAGTCTTCTATCTTCGCTTAAAAAGCTCTTCTTAGGGCTGCTGTAGCAGCCCACCTGTTGTTTGCCTGCTTACTGCATGGCACAAACTACAAAACTGAGCTCCTGTGCACGGAGGCAGGGTTATAGAGGAGGCGGCGCTATGCATCTTGGGAAGAAGGTCAAAGCTTTGAGTCTGTTGGTGCCTCGGATCAAGATCCTACTCTACACCCAAAGTCATTCCCTGTGGAGCCCAGTGTACCCTGCAGCAGAAAATAAGATTTTACTCACCGGTAAATCTATTTCTCGTAGTCCGTAGTGGATGCTGGGGATTCCGTAAGGACCATGGGGAATAGACGGGCTCCGCAGGAGACTGGGCACTCTAAAGAAAGATTTAGTACTACCTGGTGTGCACTGGCTCCTCCCTCTATGCCCCTCCTCCAGACCTCAGTTAAGGAAACTGTGCCCGGAAGAGCTGACATTACAAGGAAAGGATTTTGGAATCCAGGGTAAGACTCATACCAGCCACACCAATCACACCGTATAACTCGTGATAAACTTACCCAGTTAACAGTATGAACAACAAACAAGCATCACTCAACTGATGCCACATAACATAACCCTTTAGTAAGCAATAACTATATACACGTATTGCAGAAAGTCCGCACTTGGGACGGGCGCCCAGCATCCACTACGGACTACGAGAAATAGATTTACCGGTGAGTAAAATCTTATTTTCTCTAACGTCCTAGTGGATGCTGGGGATTCCGTAAGGACCATGGGGATTATACCAAAGCTCCCAAACGGGCGGGAGAGTGCTGATGACTCTGCAGCACCGAATGGGCAAACTCAAGGTCCTCCTCAGCCAGGGTATCAAACTTGTAGAACTTTGCAAATGTGTTTGAACCCGACCAAGTAGCAGCTCGGCAAAGCTGTAACGCCATGACTCCTCGGGCAGCCGCCCAAGAAGAGCCCACCTTTCTCGTGGAATGGGCTTTCACTGATTTTGGATGCGGCAACCCTGCCGCAGAATGAGCCTGCTGAATCGTGCCACAGATCCAGCGAGCAATAGTTTGCTTTGAAGCAGGAGCACCCAGCTTGTTGGATGCATACAGGACAAACAGCGAGTCAGTCTTCCTGACTCCAGCCGTTCTGGTCACATAAATCTTTAAAGCCCGGACTACGTCAAGCAATTTGGAATCCTCCAAGTCACCAGTAGCCGCAGGCACCACAATAGGTTGGTTCAAATGAAAGGATGACACCACCTTTGGCAGAAATTGCGGACGAGTCCGCAATTCTGCCCTATCCATATGGAAAACCAGATAGGGGCTTTTACATGACAAAGCCGCCAATTCTGACACACGCCTAGCCGAAGCTAAGGCCAACAGCATGACCACTTTCCACGTGAGATACTTTAGCTCCACGGTCTTAAGTGGCTCACACCAGTGGGATTTCAGGAAACTCAACACCCCGTTAAGATCCCAAAGTGCCACTGGTGGCACAAAAGGGGGCTGAATATGCAGCACTCCCTTAACAAATGTCTGTACCTCAGGCAGTGAAGCCAGTTCTTTTTGGAAGAAAATGGATAGGGCCGAAATCTGGACCTTTATGGACCCTAATTTCAGGCCCATAGTCACTCCTGACTGTAGGAAGTGCAGGAATCGACCCAGCTGGAATTCCTCTGTAGGGGCCTTCCTGGCCTCACACCAAGCAACATATTTTCGCCATATACGGTGATAATGCTTTGCTGTCACATCCTTCCTAGCCTTTATCAGCGTAGGAATAACTTCATCCGGAATGCCTTTTTCCGCTAGGATCCGGCGTTCAACCGCCATGCCGTCAAACGCAGCCGCGGTAAGTCTTGGAACAGACAGGGCCCCTGTTGTAACAGGTCCTGTCTGAGAGGCAGAGGCCACGGGTCCTCTGTGAGCATTTCTTGCAATTCCGGGTACCAAGTCCTTCTTGGCCAGTCCGGAACAATGAGTATTGTTCTCACTCCTCTTTTTCTTACAATTCTCAGCACCTTTGGTATGAGAGGAAGAGGAGGAAACACATAGACCGACTGGAACACCCACGGTGTTACTAGTGCGTCCACAGCTATCGCCTGAGGGTCCCTTGACCTGGCGCAATATCTTTTTAGCTTTTTGTTGAGACGGGACGCCATCATGTCCACCTGTGGCAGTTCCCATCGATTTGCAATCTGCGTGAAGACTTCTTGATGAAGTCCCCACTCTCCCGGGTGGAGGTCGTGCCTGCTGAGGAAGTCTGCTTCCCAGTTGTCCACTCCCGGAATGAACACTGCTGACAGTGCTGGTACGTGATTCTCCGCCCAACGAAGAATCCTGGTGGCTTCTGCCATTGCCACCCTGCTTCTTGTGCCGCCCTGGCGGTTTACATGGGCCACTGCCGTGATGTTGTCTGACTGAATCAGCACTGGTTGGTTTTGCAGCAGAGGCTCCGCTTGACTCAGGGCGTTGTATACGGCCCTTAGTTCCAGGATATTGATGTGCAGACAAGTCTCCTGACTTGACCACAGCCCCTGGAAGTTTCTGCCTTGAGTGACTGCCCCCCATCCTCGGAGGCTTGCATCCGTGGTCACCAGGACCCAGTCCTGTATGCCGAACCTGCAGCCCTCGAGGAGGTGAGCACTTTGCAGCCACCACAGAAGAGACACCCTGGCCCTGGGGGACAGGGTGATCAGTCGATGCATCTGAAGATGCGATCCGACCATTTGTCCAACAGATCCCACTGAAAGATCCTCGCATGGAACCTGCCGAAGGGAATGGCTTCGTATGACGCCACCATCTTTCCCAGGACACGCGTGCAGCGATGCACCGATACCTGTTTTGGTTTTAGGAGGCCTCTGACCAGAGTCACGAGCTCCTGAGCCTTCTCCTCCGGGAGAAACACCCTTTTCTGGTTTGTGTCCAGAATCATGCCCAGGAAGGGCAGACGCGTCGTAGGAATCAGCTGCGACTTTGGAATATTCAGAATCCAGCCGTGCTGTTGCAACACTTCCTGAGAGAGTGCTACGCTGATCAGCAACCGCTCCTTGGACCTCGCTTTTATGAGGAGATCGTCCAAGTATGGGATAATCGTAACCCCTTGCTTCCGAAGGAGCACCATCATTTCCGCCATCACCTTGGTAAATATTCTCAGTGCCGTGGACAGGCCAAACGGCAACGTCTGGAATTGGTAATGACAGTCCTGTACCACAAACCTGAGGTACTCCTGATGAGGTGGATAAATGGGGACATGCAAGTACGCATCCTTGATGTCCAGAGACACCATAAAATCCCCCTCTTCCAGGCTTGCAATGACCGCTCTGAGCGATTCCATTTTGAACTTGAATCTTTTCAGATAAATATTCAGGGATTTTAAATTCAATATGGGTCTGACCGAACCGTCCGGTTTCGGTACCACAAACATTGAGGAATAGTATCCTCTTCCTTGTTGAAGGAGGGGAACCTTTACCACCACCTGCTGGAGATATAACTTGTGAATTGCCGCTAACACTACTTCCCTTTCTTTGGGGGAAGCTGGCAGGGCCGATTTGAGGTAACGGTGAGGGGGCATCACTTCGAATTCCAGCTTGTATCCCTGAGACACAATCTGTATAGCCCAGGGATCCACCTGTGAGCGAACCCACTGGTGGCTGAAATTTCGGAGACGCGCCCCCACCGCTCCTGGCTCCTGTGGAGCCCCAGCGTCATGCGGTGGATTTAGTGGAAGCCGGGGAGGACTTCTGTTCCTGGGAACTAGCTGTGTTGTGCAGCTTCTTTCCTCTACCCCTGCCTCTGGCCAGAAAGGACGCACCTCTGACCTTCTTGCTTCTCTGTGATCGAAAGGACTGCATTTGGTAATACGGTGCTTTCTTAGGCTGTGAGTGAATATATGGCAAAAAGTTTGACTTCCCAGCCGTAGCTGTGGAAACTAGGTCCGAGAGACCGTCCCCAAACAATTCCTCACCCTTGTAAGGTAACACCTCCATGTGCTTTTTGGAGTCGGCATCACCTGTCCATTGCCGAGTCCACAGGACCCTTCTGGCAGAAATTGACATTGCATTTATTCTAGAGCCCAGTAGGCAAATGTAGGGCATCCCTCATATATAGGACAGCGTCTTTTATATGCCCCAGGGTCAGTAAAATGGTATCCTTGTCTAAGATATCCATTTCCTCAGACAGATTATCTGTCCATGCTGCTACAGCACTACACATCCAGGCCGACGCAATAGCCGGCCTCAGTATAGTACCTGAGTGTGCATAAACAGACTTCAGGATACTTTCCTGCTTCCTATCTGCAGGATCCTTTAGGGCGGCCGTATCCTGTGACGGCAGGGCCACCTTTTTAGATAAGCGTGTCAGAGCTTTATCTACCCTAGGGGAGGATTCCCAGCGCATCCTGTCCGTTGGCGGGAAAGGGTACGCCATATAAGTAACCTTTTGGAAATCAGCACTTTCTTATCGGGGGAATCCCATGCTTTTTCACATAATTCATTTCTCTGACGTCCTAAGTGGATGCTGGGGACTCCGTCAGGACCATGGGGATTAGCGGCTCCGCAGGAAACAGGGCACAAAACTAAAGCTTTAGGATCAGGTGGTGTGTACTGGCTCCTCCCCCTATGACCCTCCTCCAAGCCTCAGTTAGGTTTTTGTGCCCGTCCGAGCAGGGTGCAATCTAGGTGGCTCTCTTAAGGAGCTGCTTAGAAAAAGTTTTTAGGTTTTTTATTTTCAGTGAGTCCTGCTGGCAACAGGCTCACTGCATCGAGGGACTTAGGGGAGAGAAGTTCAACTCACCTGCGTGCAGGATGGATTGGCTTCTTAGGCTACTGGACACCATTAGCTCCAGAGGGAGTCGGAACACAGGTCTCACCCTGGGGTTCGTCCCGGAGCCGCGCCGCCGACCCCCCTTGCAGATGCTGAAGATTGAAGGTCCAGAAACCGGCGGAGAAGGCTCTTCAGTCTTCTTGAAGGTAGCGCACAGCACTGCAGCTGTGCGCCATTGTTTGTCACACACTTCTCACCAACGGTCACGGAGGGTGCAGGGCGCTGCTGGGGGCGCCCTGGGCAGCAATGTAAATACCTTTTATGGATAAAAAATACATCACATATAGCCCTTGAGGCTATATGGATGTATTTAACCCCTGCCAGATATTACAAACTACGGGAGAAAAGCCCGCCGGAATAGGGGGCGGGGCTTATTCTCCTCAGCACACAGCGCCATTTTCCTGCTCAGCTCCGCTGTGAGGAAGGCTCCCAGGACTCTCCCCTGCACTGCACTACAGAAACAGGGTAAAACAGAGAGGGGGGGGCACTTTTTTGGCGATATTTTATATATTTAAGCTGCTATAAGGATACAACACTTATATAAGGTTGTTCCCATATATATTATAGCGCTTGGGTGTGTGCTGGCAAACTCTCCCTCTGTCTCCCCAAAGGGCTAGTGGGGTCCTGTCTTCGATAAGAGCATTCCCTGTGTGTCTGCTGTGTGTGTCGGTACGTGTGTGTCGACATGTATGAGGACGATGTTGGTGTGGAGGCAGAGCAATTGCCGGTAATGGTGATGTCACCCCCCAGGGAGTCGACACCGGAATGGATGGCTTTGTTTATGGAATTACGTGATAATGTCAGCACATTACA
The DNA here is from genome assembly GCF_028390025.1 of Pseudophryne corroboree. NCBI lineage: Eukaryota > Metazoa > Chordata > Amphibia > Anura > Myobatrachidae > Pseudophryne > Pseudophryne corroboree. Next base: position 682,750,438 of record NC_086446.1, read on the forward strand.
AAAATCAGTTGACGACATGAGACGGCCGGAAAACCAGTTGGTACCTGCCCAGGCGTCTCAGACACCGTCAGGGGCTGTAAAACGCCCTTTACCTCAGTCGGTCGACACAGACACAGACACTGAATCTAGTGTCGACGGTGAAGAAACAAACGTATTTTCAAGTAGAGCCACACGTTATATGATCACGGCAATGAAGGAGGCTTTGCATATCTCTGATACTGCAAGTACCACAAAAAGGGGTATTATGTGGGGGGGTAAAAAAAACTACCTGTAGTTTTTCCTGAATCAGAGGAATTGAATGAAGCGTGGGTTAACCCAGATAGAAAAGTGCTAATTTCAAAAAAGTTATTGGCATTATACCCTTTCCCGCCAGAGGTTAGGGCGCGCTGGGAAACACCCCCTAGGGTGGATAAGGCGCTCACACGCTTATCAAAACAAGTGGCGTTACCGTCTCCTGATACGGCCGCCCTCAAGGATCCAGCTGATAGGAGGCTGGAAACTACCCTAAAGAGTATATACACACATTCTGGTGTTATACTGCGACCAGCCATCGCCTCAGCCTGGATGTGCAGTGCTGGGGTGGTCTGGTCGGATTCCCTGACTGAAAATATTGATACCCTGGATAGGGACAGTATTTTATTGACTATAGAGCAATTAAAGGATGCTTTTCTTTATATGCGAGATGCTCAGAGGGATATTTGCACTCTGGCATCGAGAGTAAGTGCGATGTCCATATCTGCCAGAAGAAGTTTATGGACGCGACAGTGGTCAGGTGATGCGGATTCCAAACGACATATGGAAGTATTGCCGTATAAAGGGGAGGAATTATTTGGCGTAGGTCTATCGGATCTGGTGGCCACGGCAACTGCCGGAAAATCCACCTTTTTACCTCAGACCCCCTCCCAACAGAAAAAGACACCGTCTTTTCAGCCGCAGTCCTTTCGGTCCTATAAGAACAAGAGGGCAAAAGGACAGTCATATCTGCCCCGGGGCAGAGGAAGGGGTAAGAGAGGGCAGCAAGCAGCCCCTGCCCAGGAACAGAAGCCCTCCCAGGTTTCTGCAAAGCCCTCAGCATGACGCTGGGGCTGTACAAGCGGACTCAGGAGCGGTGGGGGGTCGACTCAGGAATTTCAGCGCACAGTGGGCTTGCTCACAGGTGGACCCTTGGATCCTGCAGGTAGTATCTCAGGGTTACAGGTTGGAATTCGAGAAGTCTCCCCCTCGCCGGTTCCTAAAGTCTGCTTTGCCAACGTCTCCCTCAGACAGGGCGACGGTATTGGAAGCCATTCACAAGCTGTTTTCTCAGCAGGTGATAGTCAAGGTACCCCTCCTACAACAGGGAAAGGGGTATTACTCCACGCTATTTGTGGTACCGAAGCCGGACGGCTCGGTAAGACCTATTCTAAATCTGAAATCTTTGAACCTGTACATACAAAAATTCAAGTTCAAGATGGAATCACTCAGAGCAGTGATAGCGAATCTGGAAGAAGGGGACTTTATGGTGTCCCTGGACATAAAGGATGCTTACCTGCATTTCCCAATTTGCCCTTCACATCAAGGGTACCTCAGGTTCGTGGTGCAAAACTGTCATTATCAGTTTCAGACGCTGCCGTTTGGATTGTCCACGGCACCTCGGGTCTTTACCAAGGTAATGGCCGAAATGATGATTCTTCTGCGAAGAAGAGGCGTATTAATTATCCCTTACTTGGACGATCTCCTGATAAGGGCAAGGTCCAGAGAACAGCTGGAGGACGGAGTAGCACTAACCCAAGTAGTGCTGCAACAACACGGGTGGATTCTGAATTTTCCAAAATCTCAGTTGACCCCGACAACACGTCTGCTGTTCCTGGGAATGATTCTGGACACGGTTCAGAAAAAGGTGTTTCTTCCGGAGGAGAAAGCCAAGGAGTTATCCGAACTTGTCAGGAACCTCCTAAAACCAGGAAAAGTGTCTGTGCATCAATGCACAAGAGTCCTGGGAAAGATGGTGGCTTCTTACGAAGCAATTCCATTCGGCAGATTCCACGCACAAACTTTTCAGTGGGATCTGCTGGACAAATGGTCCGGATCGCATCTGCAGATGCATCAGCGGATAACCTTATCGCCAGGGACAAGGGTGTCTCTTCTGTGGTGGTTGCAGAGTGCTTATCTGTTAGAGGGCCGCAGATTCGGCATACAGGACTGGGTCCTGGTGACCACGGATGCCAGTCTGAGAGGCTGGGGAGCGGTCACACAGGGAAGAAACTTCCAGGGAGTATGGTCAAGCCTGGAGATGTCTCTTCATATAAATATACTGGAGCTAAGAGCAATTTACAATGCTCTAAGCCTGGCAAAACCCCTGCTTCAGGGTCAGCCGGTGTTGATCCAGTCGGACAACATCACGGCAGTCGCCCACGTAAACAGACAGGGCGGCACAAGAAGCAGGAGAGCAATGGCAGAAGCTGCAAGGATTCTTCGCTGGGCGGAAGATCATGTGATAGCACTGTCAGCAGTGTTCATTCCGGGAGTAGACAACTGGGAAGCAGACTTCCTCAGCAGACACGATCTACACCCGGGAGAGTGGGGGACTTCATCCAGAAGTCTTCCACATGATTGTGAACCGTTGGGAAAAACCAAAGGTGGATATGATGGCGTCTCGCCTCAACAAGACAGGTATTGCGCCAGGTCAAGAGACCCTCAGGCAATAGCTGTGGACGCTCTGGTAACACCGTGGGTGTACCAGTCAGTGTATGTGTTTCCTCCTCTGCCTCTCATACCCAAAGTACTGAGAATTATACGGCAAAGGGGAGTAAGAACGATACTCGTGGCTCCGGATTGGCCAAGAAGAACTTGGTACCCGGAACTTCAGGAGATGCTCACGGAAAATCCGTGGCCTCTACCTCTAAGACGGGACCTGATTCAGCAGGGACCGTGTCTATTCCAAGACTTACCGCGGCTGCGTTTGACGGCATGGCGGTTGAACGCCGAATTCTAAAGGAAAAAGGCATTCCAGAAGAGGTCATTCCTACACTGGTTAAAGCCAGGAAGGAGGTGACTGCACAACATTATCACCGCATTTGGAGAAAATATGTTGCGTGGTGTGAGGCCAGGAAGGCCCCCACGGAGGAATTTCAACTGGGTCGATTCCTACATTTCCTGCAAACAGGATTGTCTATGGGCCTCAAATTGGGGTCCATTAAGGTTCAAATTTCGGCCCTGTCGATTTTCTTCCAGAAAGAATTGGCTTCAGTTCCTGAAGTCCAGACTTTTGTAAAAGGAGTACTACATATACAGCCCCCGGTTGTGCCCCCAGTGGCTCCGTGGGACCTGAATGTAGTTTTGGATTTTCTCAAATCCCATTGGTTTGAGCCACTCAAATCGGTGGATTTGAAATATCTTACATGGAAAGTAACCATGCTACTGGCCCTGGCTTCAGCCAGGAGAGTATCAGAATTGGCGGCTTTATCGTATAAGAGCCCATATCTGATTTTCCATTCGGACAGGGCAGAACTGCGGACGCGTCCTCAGTTTCTGCTTAAGGTGGTGTCAGCGTTTCACCTGAACCAGCCTATTGTGGTGCCTGCGGCTACTAGCGATTTGGAAGATTCCAAGTTGCTGGACGTTGTCAGGGCATTGAAAATATACATTTCAAGGACGGCTGTAGTCAGAAAATCTGACTCGCTGTTTATACTGTATGCACCCAACAAGCTGGGTGCTCCTGCTTCTAAGCAGACGATTGCTCGTTGGATTTGTAGCACAATTCAACTTGCACATTCTGTGGCAGGCCTGCCACAGCCTAAATCTGTCAAGGCCCATTCCACAAGGAAGGTGGGCTCATCCTGGGCGGCTGCCCGAGGGGTCTCGGCATTACAACTCTGCCGAGCAGCTACGTGGTCGGGGGAGAACACGTTTGTAAAATTCTACAAATTTGATACCCTGGCTAAAGAGGACCTGGAGTTTTCTCATTCGGTGCTGCAGAGTCATCCGCACTCTCCCGCCCGTTTGGGAGCTTTGGTATAATCCCCATGGTCCTGACGGAGTCCCCAGCATCCACTTAGGACGTCAGAGAAAATAAGATTTTACTTACCGATAAATCTATTTCTCGTAGTCCGTAGTGGATGCTGGGCGCCCATCCCAAGTGCGGATTGTCTGCAATACTTGTACATAGTTATTGTTACAAAAAAATCGGGTTGTTATTTGTTGTGAGCCGTCTGTTCAGAGGCTCCTACGTTTGTCATACTGTTAACTGGGTTTAGATCACAAGTTATACGGTGTGATTGGTGTGGCTGGTATGAGTCTTACCCGGGATTCAATATCCTTCCTTATTGTGTACGCTCGTCCGGGCACAGTATCCTAACTGAGGCTTGGAGGAGGGTCATAGGGGGAGGAGCCAGTACACACCACCTGATCCTAAAGCTTTAGTTTTGTGCCCTGTCTCCTGCGGAGCCGCTAATCCCCATGGTCCTGATGGAGTCCCCAGCATCCACTACGGACTACGAGAAATAGATTTATCGGTAAGTAAAATCTTATTTTAACTCATGTGAAGGGGGAAAAGTCACCTCTTGCTTTTTCTCCTCATACATATATACCCTTTTGTCAGGGACAGGGTTTTCCTCCGGTATGTGCAATACATCCTTCATTGCTATAATCATGTATCGGATGGCTTTAGTCATTTTAGGCTGCAACTTTGCCTCATCGTCATCGACACTGGAGTCAGAATCCGTGTCGACATCTGTGTCAACCAACTGGGATAGTGGGCGCTTTTGAGACCCTGACGGCCTCTGAGCTGCAGAATCAGACACGGGTTGAGACCCTGATTGATTATCCAACCTTTTATGCAAGGAGCTTACATTATCATTTAACACCTTCCACATATCCATCCAATCAGTGCGGCGACACCACAGTCACTTGCACTATTTCTGCCTCCACGTAACCGTCCTCGTCAAACATGTCGACACAAACGTACCGACACACCGCACACACACAGGGAATGCTCTAATTGAGGACAGGACCCCACAAGGCCTTTTGGGGAGACAGAGAGAGAGTATGCCAGCACACACCCCAGCGCTATATAACCCAGGGATTACACAGTAACTTAGTGTTTACCCAGTAGCTGCTGTTTATGATAATTTTGCGCCTAAATTTATGTGCCCCCCCTCTCTTTTTACCCTTTTTCTACCTTGATACTGCAGAGGAGAGCCTGGGGAGCTTCCTCTCAGCGGAGCTGTGAAGAGAAAATGGCGCTGGTTAGTGCTGAGGAAGAAAGCCCCGCCCCCTTAGCGGCGGGCTTCAGTCCCGGGTCTGTGTAATAAAATGGCGGGGGCTCGTACATATATACCGTGCCCAGCTGTATATATGTGTCTTTTTGTCAAGAGGTATCCTAATTGCTGCCCAGGGCGCCCCCCCCTGCGCCCTGCACCCTACAGTGACCGGAGTGTGTGGGTAGTGTGGGCGCAATGGCTACCTCATGTGAAGACAGGAGTCTTCTGCCGCCGATTTCGATGTCTTCTTGCTTCTGCCGGCTTCTGACTTCTGGCTCTGCGAGGGGGACGGCGGCGCGGCTCCGGGAACGGACGACAAGGTCAGGTCCTGTGTTCGATCCCTCTGGAGCTAATGGTGTCCAGTAGCCTAAGAAGCGCAACCTAGCCGCAGTTAGTAGGTTTGCTTCTCTCCCCTCAGTCCCACGTAGCAGAGAGTCTGTTGCCAGCAGAAGCTCTCTGAAAATAAAAAAACAAATAACTAAATATAAAAAAACTAAAATACTTTCTTATTAGCAAGCTCAGGAGAGCTCACTAAAAGCACCCAGCTCTGACCGGGCACAGATTCTAACTGAGGTCTGGAGGAGGGGCATAGAGGGAGGAGCCAGTGCACACCAGGTAGTACTAAATCTTTCTTTAGAGTGCCCCATCTCCTGCGGAGCCCGTCTATTCCCCATGGTCCTTACGGAATCCCCAGCATCCACTAGGACGTTAGAGAAATTCAATTATGATGAATCAGAAAAGGAGAAGTGTCTGGCTAGCAATATGCCAGCAGCGGATAAAAAACAGGCACAATTGCTCCTATCTTGCATAACAACCAAGCAATGTTCTCTGCAGGAAGAGAATCAGTTAGATATACAGTAATACCTTAATTCGCCTCTGGATGGAGCTGATGTCGGGTCTCTCATTGCTGCTACTGTCCAGATGCCTAAAAGTAAAACAACAAATTGGATATTGTACAACATCCTATAGACAATGCTGTATAGTGTATAACAGACACAGCCTGTAGATTTGATTCATACTACTACTACTACTACTACTACTACTACTACTACTACTACTACAGCATTTAATAACTATAGCAAACAGTTTCTACATTAGCACATGCTGGTGTCTGGGGTATAGTTTGTGGCAGGTATACTAACTCATAAACAGGTGGCCCCCTGGTAAATGGAATGGCCTCTATAGAAGTCTACCATATACTGCAGTTTTCTGTTTTCCTTCCAGCAATATAGGTGCAAAACTGTCCATATACAGATACTGGACAGAACTTACATAAAATTAAATAAAAAACAAACAATAATTTAAAACCGTATTAAAAGAAACATGGTTTTAGGACTTTTCAAGCTCTTTATGGTTAATATTGCCCTTAATCTATAGGGGTTGTAGCTGAAATGCAGACGGTCGGGATGCCGGCAGTCTGAATACGGACTACACATCCTGTTTAGAATTCCCAAGACCTAACCCTCCATTACTGCAGCCTAAACCAAACCCTCCCCTCTTCCTTCGCAGCCTAACCCTAACCCTCCCCGGGGGTGCCTAAACCAAACCCCCCATCCCCGCAGTCTAAACCTAACCCCTCCCCCGCAGCCTAAACCTAACAATAACACTACTTACTTATAGAGTTCTGACAGGAAGATATCCAAACTCTGGAGCTCTTCAAACAGCGCTAAACCAAGTGAAATTACAGGAGAAGATGAAGCACAAGCTATAGGTACACTCATCAAACAACAAAATGCTGTGCCTATTATATGCAAACACTGTACAATAGAGAGACAGCAGAAAGTAAAATAAAAAACAACAAAACAAACAAAATAAAAACACCAAAACAAAAGACTGAAACTGAAAAGTAAAGACGCCAAAGACACCCAAATATGAGACGCTATGAAGGGAGACAAACTGCCCGGACTGTGACAAGCAAAATCTGGATCTAAGCCCTGTTAGCTACCACACGGTCTCCCAATAAGTGGCAGAGCCCTCTGGTAGCTAAGGAGCGTCTACATGAAATGGCTCTGCCAATGTGCAAGCTTGACCAGATCTTAGCATGCTACTAATACAATAACAATTTTGTGGTCACATGAAGCCGTGTCAGGTGGCAACAGGGACGGGGGAGATACCAGGAATCAGCCAGAATGCAGAAGAAACAGAGCACGGTGAGATAGAAGCAGAGGGGGGTGGATCTGAGAACTAAAAAGCAATAAGGTATACACAGTATATGTGCGATTTAAATATATACTGGGAAAAGATACATTTTAACTTGAAGCAGCACTCAAGTAGGATTAAGAGGGGTAAAAATTAAATCTTACTTTTGGAACTCAGCAAAAAAGGTGGTGGACTCTTGTTGAGGCACCTCATGCACATGTGAAGCTGTAATCCTATGTAGGGTTAAAGTTCCTCTGGGTGACATGAAAACATGTCCTGCACAATATAAAGATTGTAACCCTCACCCTGCACTCCTCCTGCACAGCCCAGTAGGGATCTCCTGACTATACCCAACATGCAGATATACCTCACTATGCCACTTGCGTGCCTTATCTACACCAAGTGACTTATCATGACACATGTACCAATGGAAAATAGTCTAAACAGTGGTCGCAGCTAAGGTGAAGCTGCATAGGACAATACTACCGTTGAGTGGCTGACTCTCACTTAGAGACACAAGCTTTCAGGAGAGGTGGAGTCCTTGTTTAAAATTCACACGTTAAAAACCTCTGCAATTGGTTAAAGTAATGAGTAATTAAGACTTACAAACCCCCCACCCCAATCAGGATCCGGTCTTTAGGTCAACAACAAGTAGGTCGACAAGTTTTGGTCGACCACTATTGGTCGACAGTAAGTAGGTTGACAGGGTCTTTAGGTCGACAGGTCAAAAGGTCAACATGAGTTTTTCAAAAAATTTTTTATTTTTTTTGAACTTTTTCATACTCTACGATCCACGTGGACTACAATTGGGAATGGTAACCTGTGCCGAGTGCAGTGGTAGCGGAGCGAGGCACCTTGCCCAAGCATGGCGAGCGAAGCGAGGGGACACGGTGCACTAATTGGGGTTTCCGGTCACTGTACGGAGAAAACGACAACAAAAAAGTGAAAAAACTCATGTCGACCTTTTGACCTGTCGACCCAGAACATGTCGACCTAAAGACCGTGTCGACCTAGCATCCCTGTCGACCAATAGTCCCATACCACACCCCCCCGATCATTGATCTCCACTGATTACCTTCACAACAAACATTCCCACACACGTCCTCTCACTCTCACTAATAACATTATTAGAATGTTTAAGCAATGTTATTTACATCCCTAATGAACATAACAAGAATTGTGTTAAACGTTAAAGCATATCATTTTTATTCCAGTTTTCCTCTGTCATATGAAACGTACATATTTCCATATACAGAGACAGCATGCAGAGGCAAGAAGGCCAATACCTGTCCATAAAAGCTTGTACCAGTATACAGTCAAGCACACAAGGGCCTGTCTTGACAGATAATATTACTCTGTAATACTAAACATATCTATTCTTCTCCATACCAACAGTTCTACCTTCACTTCTCTCCAGATTACTAAATAACTGTCTGAAAAACACATAGACATTGTATAAACCACGTACACTACAGCTGTTGGTTTCTTTAACACACATGGGATTAAATCACTGTTGCTATCCCATTATCCACTAAATACACCGAAATACATTCCAAGTCTTGCATTTATTTCCTAACACTATAAATGCATTAACCGTTAAGTAACGTTTCAGCTAAATGGTGCTTAAAATAAGGCTATGTTCTAATGTATAATATTTACGTGTTGCGTAGTTCAACATACTGTTCTAACATTATTATGGTTTGTGGTCTCTTACAGCTTTTGTCGGTCCAGACGTGAAGCTCTTGCGCCAGCTCCGGGATGACCAGGAATGTTCTCCAACCCTGGCGCTTCTTGGACTTCAAAATGTCTCCAAAGATATGATCCCCGATGTACAGTATATCTTTACCCTTCGCCCCAAGCAAATCACACACAATATCCGAAGAGCCTAAAAAGAGAAAGACATTGCTAGAATATATGCAGGGAATTTATGCTTGCAAGGTGAGTATCACAGTTGATTGGGACATCCAATAGTTGGGAGAGGGGGATTTTATTGGCGAAATTGTTAATAACATGTAGCATTCCATCAGTGCGGTCACTAGGAGGGTATGGGCGGCAACAGGTGACACCATCTGAGGGGGTGACACTAAAACAGCTGAGCTTCTCTGCTATTTTGGTGCCACACCCTCCGAAGGTGTCACTGAGCAGCAATGAGACCAGGGAGAGCCTGGGGACTGCCCAGCATGACGAATACCAGAGTGTGACATGAGGCTATGCCTCCAAGATGTCATTAGTTAGGGGGCATGACATCGCAAGGTGACATGGTGAGTGTTCGCCCAGGGTAACACTCACCCTAGTAATGCCGCTTCTCTCCACCAAAAATTATATTAGAATTCATAAATATGACACAGATTTGAGCGCTTTGACATTTGTTCTAATAAACAATGTTGTTGGGGGTTGCCATTTTTGCATTCTTTTTAAATAAAACTGATATCAGTTTCTAAATTGACAGAACTAGCATGCTATTTGTAGGGAAAATGTCTAGTGACTCCCCATGTACAGTAGGGAGCAGACATACTTTTTCAATGACTTGACAGTTGTTGCAGCACATTAAAAAGTTATTTGAGCTTATTAATTATCAATGAGTTTTGTGCCTCTAAAGACGTACTGATGTGTCCTCATACATCTAGCCTCAGTACGCCATGCTGCGCGAGATGCCTGGCGTGAGTGAGCAGGAAGGTCCTGTGTTACTCTGCTAACATCAGGCGTCTTTTTTTCCCCGAAAATGCATCTTAGTCACAACACGATGCAGCTAAGATGTACAAGAGCGTGTGCTGATTCATTTGACACTTGTATATTGTGTGTGACAGAGTCTGTATATGGACCAGAACATAACCTGTACTGGAAAAAAGGTGCGGCTGCTACATTGTAACACTTCATGTACAGATTTAGAGACTCAGTCGCACACATATATACAAATGTCATATCAAATTGATCAGCATAGTCTCCTTGTGTCCTAGTTGCATTGTGTTGCGATAAAGATGCATTTTCCGCAAAAAATATGCCCGACGCTAGAAGATTGACCTGGCGTGCCAAGAGGGGCTGTTTGGCGTGACTGCAGCAAAGATGTATTAGGACTCATCTGTATTTCTCCATCATCACAATTGCCTTCCAGCATAACCAAAGTCTGCAATGTGTTCTCCTGCACTGTCTATGTAATTATTTATTTATTAACAGTTTCTTATGTAGCGCAGCATATTCCGTTGCGCTTTACAATTAGAACAATAGTAATAGAACAAACTGGGCAAAAACAGACAGACATAGAGGTAGAAAGGCCCTGCTCGCAAGCTTACAATCTATAGGGAAAAAGGCATTGATACACAAGGATAGGTGTTATCTATTGCACAATGGTCCATCCAGATTGCTAGGTTCTTAATGGGTTGTATGATATGATCACTCAGCAATGCTGGCCAAGAGTCATGAGGGTGTGAGAGCAAAGAAAGACAAAATATGTGAGGTTATGTGTTCTGTACAGAGAGGATGTAATGTACTGAAGGTTATGTGGGTGGGTCTGAAGTTTTCAGGGAACGTTTAAAGGTTTGGAGACTAGGGGGTGAGTCTTATTGTGCGTGGGAAGGCATTCCACAGAGTGGGTGAATACGTGTGACAGCCGCAGATCTTGTGCAGAGTGGAGAGGTCGGGTAGGGAGATATTTCGTAATGCTATATAACCGTAAATCAACAACATATACCTTGATAATATAATTTTGCCCCAAATCGCAAATGGATTCTTAGTCAGGCTGCATGTATTCTTACTAAACTCTTGGGTCATCTCATTAGCGGATAATACCAGTTAGTCCAGGATATTTATAATTACAGTGTAGCCACCATCTACTAAACACTGGAGACAGCTATCCTGTTGTGTGGAACAGTAATCATAGTAACTAGTGCCTTTACGGAGACACCTCATGTCGTCCCAGTGAAGAATAGGCAGAATACGCAGCCTCCACTCTAGGCACAACATTAAACATGTTTGAGGAACTGCAGTCGGCAGGCCACACCGCTAGCCATTATAGTGTTCATACCTCCTGAATAGATAATTCCATGCTGTAAAGGTCCTGTGTAAGTTCCAATTTTCAGCTTGCCAGTGTTCTGTGTTTGTAATAGAAAAGTACAATATGAAAGACATTCCCACGCAACCATAGATTGCATGCGTTGTGGCAAATCACAACAGATGTTTACACAAACCAATCTGGGGGCAGAGGTAGTAAAACAATACAATAACTAAATAGAAAACTCAAATTGACATAAATATCTGTCATGCAGCTGAGAAAAATCTATCATCATTAAAAACAAGACCGAAAACTTGTATAAAGTGCATGTTAGTTTTCATGAGCTTTTATCCATTATCAATGTGTGAACAAGTCCTAAATGTTCCTAAGAATCTTCAAATGCACAGTCAACTGTAGCATGATGCAAACATTAATCCTTAAAAAATATCTGCACACTTCTATGGTCTATATAATATGAGATACAGAGGAGTATAAATGGGGTACTCACAGTATCCACTTGTCTCAGTACCGTTCCTTCCCCAAAAAAGACAGGCTTCCTTGCATCCACTAAGATCAAGTCAAAATAGGATTGCCATGGCTGATGTGGGCTTCCAAGCTGCAAAATAACCAAAGACAACTTAACTGACAAATGAATAAGAGCAGAATATATCAAGGGGCTGTGCTACACAAATATTACAACATATACGTATATAACACAATTCGTGAATAATGTAAATATATATCCTTCGCCAACAGGGGTGGAGAGGTCTTGATGGGAAGTACATTTTTATTATAATAGATTACTGTTGTTTGAATATCTTTGTGTTACTGCTGCACAATGCAGGACAATATCACCTCTTAATTAGGTGTAAACACAACTTTATCCAGTAATGGTAATGCCTGCTAAAGTAACGTGAAAATAAGATTTTACTTACCGATAAATCTATTTCTCGTAGTCCGTAGTGGATGCTGGGGACTCCGTCAGGACCATGGGGATTAGCGGCTCCGCAGGAGACAGGGCACAAAAATAAAGCTTTAGGATCAGGTGGTGTGCACTGGCTCCTCCCCCCATGACCCTCCTCCAAGCCTCAGTTAGGATACTGTGCCCGGACGAGCATACACAATAAGGAAGGATTTTGAATCCCGGGTAAGACTCATACCAGCCACACCAATCACACCGTACAACTTGTGATCTGAACCCAGTTAACAGTATGACAAACGTAGGAGCCTCTGAACAGACGGCTCACAACAATAACAACCCGATTTTTTTGTAACAATAACTATGTACAAGTATTGCAGACAATCCGCACTTGGGATGGGCGCCCAGCATCCACTACGGACTACGAGAAATAGATTTATCGGTAAGTAAAATCTTATTTTCTCTGACGTCCTAGTGGATGCTGGGGACTCCGTCAGGACCATGGGGATTATACCAAAGCTCCCAAACGGGCGGGAGAGTGCGGATGACTCTGCAGCACCGAATGAGAGAACTCCAGGTCCTCTTTAGCCAGGGTATCAAATTTGTAGAATTTTACAAACGTGTTCTCCCCCGACCACGTAGCTGCTCGGCAGAGTTGTAATGCCGAGACCCCTCGGGCAGCCGCCCAGGATGAGCCCACCTTCCTTGTGGAATGGGCCTTGACAGATTAAGGCTGTGGCAGGCCTGCCACAGAATGTGCAAGTTGAAATGTGCTACAAATCCAACGAGCAATCGTCTGCTTAGAAGCAAGAGCACCCAGTTTGTTGGGTGCATACAGGATAACAGCAAGTCAGTTTTCCTGACTCCAGCCGTCCTGGAAACCTATATTTTCAGGGCCCTGACAACATCTAGCAACTTGGAGTCCTCCAAGTCCCTAGTAGCCACAGGTACCACAATGAGCTGGTTCAGGTGAAACGCTGACACCACCTTAGGAAGAAACTGGGGACGAGTCCGCAGCTCTGCCCTGTCCGAATGGACAATCAGATATGGCTTTTGTGAGACAAAGCCGCCAATTCTGACACTCGCCTGGCCGAGGCCAGGGCCAACAGCATGGTCACTTTTCATGTGAGATATTTCAAATCCACAGATTTGAGCGGTTTAAAATGTGATTTGAGGAATCCCAGAACTACGTTGAGATCCCACAGTGCCACTGGAGGCACAAAAAGGGGGTTGTATATGCAATACTCCCTTGACAAACTTCTGGACTTCAGGAACTGAAGCCAATTCTTTCTGGAAGAAAATTGACAGGGCCGAAATTTGAACCTTAATGGACCCCAATTTGAGGCCCATAGACACTCCTGTTTGCAGGAAATGCAGGAATCGACCGAGTTGAAATTTCTTCGTGGGGCCTTCCTGGCCTCACACCACGCAACATATTTTCGCCACATGTGGTGATAATGTTGTGCGGTCACCTCCTTCCTGGCTTTGACCAGGGTAGGAATGACCTCTTCCGGAATGCCTTTTTCCCTTAGGATCCGGCGTTCCACCGCCATGCCGTCAAACGCAGCCGCGGTAAGTCTTGGAACAGACCTGGTACTTGCTGAAGCAAGTCCCTTCTTAGCGGCAGAGGCCATGAGTCCTCTGTGAGCATTTCTTGAAGTTCCGGGTGCCACGTCCTTCTTGGCCAATCCGGAGCTACGAGTATAGTTCTTACTCCTCTACGTCTTATAATTCTCAGTACCTTGGGTATGAGAAGCAGAGGAGGGAACACATACACCGACTGGTACACCCACGGTGTTACCAGAACGTCCACAGCTATTGCTTGAGGGTCTCTTGACCTGGCGCAATACCTGTCCAGTTTTTTGTTCAGGCGGGACGCCATCATGTCCACCTTTGGTCTTTCCCAATGGTTCACAATCATGTGGAATACTTCCCGATGAAGTCCCCACTCTCCCGGGTGGAGGTCGTGCCTGCTGAGGAAGTCTGCTTCCCAGTTGTCCACTCCCGGAATGAACACTGCTGACAGTGCTATCACATGATTTTTCGCCCAGCGAAGAATCCTTGCAGTTTCTGCCATTGCCCTCCTGCTTCTTGTGCCGCCCTGTCTGTTTACGTGGGCGACTGCCGTGATGTTGTCCCACTGGATCAATACCGGCTGACCTTGAAGCAGAGGTCTTGCTAAGCTTAGAACATTGTAAATTGCCCTTAGCTCCAGTATATTTATGTGGAGAGAAGTCTCCAGACTTGATCACACTCCCTGGAAATTTTTTTTTTCCTGTGTGACTGCTCCCCAGCCTCTCAGGCTGGCATCCGTGGTCACCAGGACCCAGTCCTGAATGCCGAATCTGCGGCCCTTTAGTAGATGAGCACTCTGCAGCCACCGCAGAAGAAACACCCTTGTCCTTGGAGACAGGGTTATCCGCTGATGCATCTGAAGATGCGATCCAGACCATTTTTCCAGCAGATCCCACTGAAAAGTTCTTGCGTGAAATCTGCCGAATGGAATCGCTTCGTAAGAAGCCACCATTTTTCCCAGGACCCTTGTGCAATGATGCACTGACACTTTTCCTGGTTTTAGGAGGTTCCTGACTAGCTCGGATAACTCCCTGGCTTTCTTCTCCGGGAAAAACACCTTTTTCTGGACTGTGTCCAGAATCATCCCTAGGAACAGCAGACGTGTCGTCGGAAACAGCTGCGGTTTTGGAATATTTAGAATCCACCCGTGCTGTCGTAGAACTACTTGAGATAGTGCTACTCCGACCTCCAACTGTTCTCTGGACCTTGCCCTTATCAGGAGATCGTCCATTTTCTTTGAAGAAGAATCATCATTTCGGCCATTACCTTGGTAAGGACCCGGGGTGCCGTGGACAATCCAACCGGCAGCGTCTGAAACTGATAGTGACAGTTCTGTACCACGAACCTGAGGTACCCTTGGTGAGAAGGGCAAATTGGGACATGGAGGTAAGCATCCCTGATGTCCCGGGACACCATATAGTCCCCTTCTTCCTGGTTCGCTATCACTGCTCTGAGTGACTCCATCTTGATTTGAACCTTTGTATGTAAGTGTTCAAATATTTCAGATTTAGAATAGGTCTCACCGAGCCGTCTGGCTTCAGTACCACAATATAGTGTGGAATAATACCCCTTTCCTTGTTGTAGGAGGGGTACTTTGATTATCACCTGCTGGGAATACAGCTTGTGAATTGTTTCCACTACTGCCTCCCTGTCGGAGGGAGACGTTGGTAAAGCAGACTTCAGGAACCTGCGAGGGGGAGACGTCTCGAATTTCCAATCTGTACCCCTGGGATACTACTTGTAGGATCCAGGGGTCCACTTGCGAGTGAGCCCACTGCGTGCTGAAACTCTTGAGACGACCCCCCCACCGCACCTGAGTCCGCTTGTACGGCCCCAGCGTCATGCTGAGGACTTGGCAGAAGCGGTGGAGGGCTTCTGTTCCTGGGAATGGGCTGCCTGCTGCAGTCTTCTTCCCTTTCCTCTATCCCATGGCAGATATGACTGGCCTTTTGCCCGCTTGCCCTTATGGGGACGAAAGGACTGAGGCTGAAAAGACGTTGTCTTTTTCTCCTTTATACGGCAATACTTCCATGTGCCGTTTGGAATCTGCATCACCTGACCACTGTCGTGTCCATAAACAACTTCTGGCAGATATGGACATCGCACTTACTCTTGATGCCAGAGTGCAAATATCCCTCTGTGCATCTCGCATATATAGAAATGCATCCTTTAAATGCTCTATAGTCAATAAAATACTGTCCCTGTCAAGGGTATCAATATTTTCAGTCAGGGAATCCGACCAAGCCACCCCAGCGCTGCACATCCAGGCTGAGGCGATCGCTGGTCGCAGTATAACACCAGTATGTGTGTATATACTTTTTAGGATATTTTCCAGCCTCCTATCAGCTGGCTCCTTGAGGGCGGCCCTATCTGGAGACGGTACCGCCACTTGTTTTGATAAGCGTGTGAGCGCCTTATCCACCCTAAGGGGTGTTTCCCAACGCGCCCTAACTTCTGGCGGGAAAGGGTATACTGCCAATAATTTTCTATCGGGGGAAACCCACGCATCATCACACACTTCATTTAATTTATCTGATTCAGGAAAAACTACAGGTAGTTTTTTCACACTCCACATAATACCCTTTTTTGTGGTACTTGTAGTATCAGAAATATGTAACACCTCCTTCATTGCCCTTAACAAGTAACGTGTGGCCCTAAAGGAAAATACGTTTGTTTCTTCACCGTCGACACTGGAGTCAGTGTCCGTGTCTGTGTCGACCGACTGAGGTAAAAGGACGTTTTAACGTCCCTGACGGTGTTTGAGACGCCTGGACAGGTACTAATTGGTTTGCGGGCCGTCTCATGTCGTCAACCGACCTTGCAGCGTGTTGACATTATCACGTAATTCCTTAAATAAGCCATCCATTCCGGTGTCGACTCCCTAGAGAGTGACATCACCATTACAGGCAATTGCTCCGCCTCCTCACCAACATCGTCCTCATACATGTCGACACACACGTACCGACACACAGCACACACACAGGGAATGCTCTGATAGAGGACAGGACCCCACTAGCCCTTTGGAGAGACAGAGGGAGAGTTTGCCAGCACACACCAAAACGCTATAATTATACAGGGACAACCTTTATATAAGTGTTTTTCCCTTATAGCATCTTAATATATATAATCATATCGCCAAATAAGTGCCCCCTCTCTCTGTTTTAACCCTGTTTCTGTAGTGCAGTGCAGGGGAGAGCCTGGGAGCCTTCCCACCAGCATTTCTGTGAGGGAAAATGGCGCTGTGTGCTGAGGAGAATAGGCCCCGCCCCCTTTTCGGCGGGCTTCTTCTCCCGTTTTTCTGAGACCTGGCAGGGGTTAAATACATCCATATAGCCCCAGGGGCTATATGTAATGTATTTTTTAGCCAGAACAAGGTATTCTCATTGCTGCCCAGGGCGCCCCCTGCAGCGCCCTGCACCCTCCGTGACCGCTGGTGTGAAGTGTGTGACAACAATGGCGCACAGCTGCAGTGCTGTGCGCTACCTCATGAAGACTGAAAAGTCTTCTGCCGCCGGTTTCTGGACCTCTTCACTTTTCGGCATCTGCAAGGGGGTCGGCGGCGCGGCTCCGGGACCGGACTCCATGGCTGGGCCTGTGTTCGATCCCTCTGGAGCTAATGGTGTCCAGTAGCCTAAGAAGCCAATCCATCCTGCACGCAGGTGAGTTCACTTCTTCTCCCCTAAGTCCCTCGTTGCAGTGAGCCTGTTGCCAGCAGGACTCACTGTAAAATAAAAAACCTAAAAACTTTTTGTAAGCAGCTCTTTAGGAGAGCCACCTAGATTGCACCCTGCTCGGACGGGCACAAAAACCTAACTGAGGCTTGGAGGAGGGTCATGGGGGGAGGAGCCAGTGCACACCAGCTGATCCTAAAGCTTTATTTTTGTGCCCTGTCTCCTGCGGAGCCGCTAATCCCCATGGTCCTGACGGAGTCCCCAGCATCCACTAGGACGTCAGAGAAATTATGATGGGTGATGTTCCAGCTGGCTGCATAAGCAGACTTGGCGGGGCAACTTGTATTCATAAATGATGATATTATAATTATATTATATATAGATATATATAGATATATATATATATATATATATATATATATACATATTTTATATATATATATATATATATATATATATATATATATATATACATATATATATATATATATATATACACACACACACACACACACACACACACACACAGATCAGCTATAAAATTAAAACCACTGACGGGTTGAGTATGAAATGCCAGCGTCCTGACAGTCTAAATCCCGACAAGGGACAGTAAGTAGTTCTAACCCTTCCTCTACCCTACCCTAACTCTCCCTTTTATGTGCCTAACCTTAACCTCCCTCCTTCCACGCAGCCTAACCCTAATCCCCCCCACCTGGTGGTGCCTAAACCCAACCCTCTCTCCCCGAACCCTAAACCTAACCATTCCAACCCCCTACAGCCTAATCACCACCCCCGCGCTGGTGGTGCCGAACCCTAACCCTCCCGCTCTGCACTCTAAACCTAACCATCCCCGACCACACCCAAAACCTAACCCTCCCCTCCATACACCCTAACCGTAAGTCCCCCGGGGGCGCCTAAACCCCTAACATCCCCGGCGTAATACTATATGCATCTATATACACTTTTTTTAAGAGCCAGATCGTAGTCACAAGTATAAAGAATAAATGATGCTCCAACTGACTGTGGTAATGTACCTTTGATCCATGTGAGAAGTCAAACAGGTAATTCATAATTTTCTAGAATACAAAAAAAAAACAATTGAATTCAATGTATGGAAACACATACTGCAATCTACAGTGTCTACGGCAACACTGCTCACGCTCGTTTTTCATAATAACAAACCCAGACCGATGCCAGGGGCAACGCATCATCTACATGAGCAGATTTGTGTGTATAAGGGAGCTGGTCAGGAGAACGGTCATTGTCACAGATTTCACATGTGCTCAACCAAGAATGCCACATTAATAGAGTAAACTGTAAGTATAAATCATGTGCTACAACTCATGGCAGCCAATCAGATGTCAGCTTTCATTTATCTGGCTACACACAGGGGCACTAAGCCTTGGAGATCGATAAAGTGGAGAGAGATCAATTATCAACCAACCAGCTCCTATCATTTCTCAAACACAGCCTGTAACATCGCAGTTACTGTAGAAGCTGATTGGCTGGTGCTTTATCTCTCTCCACTCTATAGGGGAGTACTCACGGAGCGATAATCTAAGCAATCTGACTAGATTGCTTAGATTTTTAGCATGATCTGTCCGTGTGTACCCCCCACAGTGCTAGCGATGCGCGGCCCCGCGCGTCGCTATCGCTGGTGCTAGATTGGCCTGCATGCAGACTCAATCTAGCAGGTCGCTCATTTCACCCGCTGGGTGAAACGAGCGCCCCCCCCCCCCCCCCCCCCCGTCATCCCCGCACGCTCAGCACACATCGCCCGTGAATACGGGCCTTATCACTCTCCAAGGTTTAGATCATCTGTCCCATAATCTGCTAAAAAGTAGATATCTGAGAAGTTGCTTCCAGTTACAGCATTTTACTACATAAGCCCTGTGGACAGGGCTGCCATCAGAAATTGTGGGGCCCGGGACTGACAAAAGAGATAGGGCCTCTCAGCCCCTCCAAAAAAAAAGATTCTGCAGCATCACTCCACCCCTATGTGATGTCATACATTGTGTTATTTCATATAGGTGGAGTGGTGCGGACCTACAGGAATGGTTCACAGAGAGCTGATGTGCCTTTGAAGGCTTGTTTTAAGAAGTCCTCCCTGTGCATCAGCCCTCTGTTGTTTCACAGCCTGGTGCAGCACTCCAGGTATTGATGCTAGGAGCCAGGGATGGGCCCTCCTCTCAGGTAGAGCCCAGGACACCAGCCCCACAGTCCCCCCCGGATGGCTGCCCTGCCTGTGGACACTTCACTTATTAAGGTTTAGCACAAGACTTAAAGGAGACTATTTTAAGATGGTAACTAGCATCAACAGACAAATACCTCTAAATATGTCTGCTGATCCAGTTGTAGTAGCAGTGTAAGATCCAGCATGCTCTATGGCTGCCAGGGCATGCTGGGTAGTGTAGTTCCACATAAAGAACAGGAGCCAAAAGGTTCCCAAAGTCTAGGATAATATAACGACAGATAGGACTCTCTGGACTCATGACTATCTGTTCTTTTGTCAGATTATTAGTCAACTAATACATCACACACCTGACAAACTATCCTGCTTCTGACATCCTCAAATCTCTCCATAAATGAAGAGGCGAGTGGATGAAGGTGTTATATAACAATATTCTCAAAAATTATTTTAATGGATGAAGGTGTAATGACCTAGGAATCATAGTGACAATGTTATTTTAGATGTTGGTAGTCTATTTTCGGATATATTTTGTGGCTAAAAGTGCTATGTCCAATTAAAAGTTCTAATAATTTATCTCAACTATGTATGCTGCATACAATTCTGGTTGTCTTTTATATTTGCCTTCCACTTTTATAAATAAAGAGATTTAAAAAAAAAAAAAATTATAATAATAATAAGTTGTAATAATTTTTATCTTTAGCTATAAATCATCCACTCGCCTCTTCATATATCTCCAACAGTATGTTTCCAAGATAAACTCATACCATTCTGTACTGTCTTATTAAAGGGGTTGATCACTTTTAAATAATCACATCTGTATAAAACATGGACCCCAATACAACAATAATTATTATTCTTGCAAAATATCAAACATCTGCAGCACTTACATCATGCTATATTAAACAAGTATCTTTCCTTGCCATGCAAATCAACAATTAACAAATCAAGTAGAGGCATACTGTGATCCGGAGATGCCAAATGTTTGCTGTGACTATCTCAATGTTGCATTTGCAGTTCATGTAACGCAAAAACACAGTAACTTAACTAACAGTAGGGGGCAGTCACACATAAAATGCGTCTGATGAAGTAATAAGACTGGTGACAAATAGTGAAAAGCATAAATGGATTTGATTATTAACAGAATAGCTAATATACATACATACATACATATATGGTATGTGTAACTGTTGTATGCTGAGGTCACCAAGTTTAAATGTCCACATACCATGAGATTTAAATATGTTTTACCATTGGAATTTCACCTGTATTTTTTTCAGAATATCCTTCTGTCACCTAGAGCAGAATGGTTTACTTTTACTACACTTAATACAGAACAGCTTGGTGTATAGTTTTATCCAGGGGTGGATCCAGAACAAATTGACCAGGGGAGGGGCACCATGACAGGGGAAGGATGAAGTCCTGGGAAGATGGACGTGGCCTTGCAACAAGGGCGTGCCCTTAAAGCAGGGATGGGGAACCTTTGTCCCTCCAGCTGTTGTTGAACTACACATTCCAGCATGCCCTGCAACAGTTTTAGCATGGCCAAATAGCAAAACTGTAGCAAGGCATGCTGGTATGTGTAGTTCAGCAACAGCTGGAGTGCCGAAGGTTCCCCATCCCTGCCTTAAAGCATGGATCTTTAACCTGCGGCCCTCCAGATGCTGTGGAACTACATATGCCAGCATGCCCTGCCACAGTTTCCCTATTAAGGCATGCTAAAACTGAGACAGGGCATGCTGGTATGTATAGTTCCACAGCAACTGAAGGGCCACAGGTTGAAGGCCCATGCCTTAAAGGGTATGAAGTATCTGTACTACATGGAGAGGGTGATGTCTTAGAGAGGCAGAGAGTGACAGTAGAGAGAGGGTGATGGGGTGATAGTGACGCAGGGGAGAAGCAGTGGGTGACAGGGAGAGATAGTGGGAGATGGATAACCAGTGGGTGACAGTGAGAGGCAGAGGGTGACAGTGAGAGGCAGTGGTGATGCCAGGGAATGGGTGACAGGAGAGAGAGATGACAGGAAGAGACAGTGGGAAATGGAGAGGCAGTGGGAGGGGCAGAGAGTAACAAGAAAGGGTGATGGGGAAAGGCAATGAGTGACAGGGAGAGGCAGAGGGTGACATGGAGGCAGTGGGTGACAGGGAGATAGTGGGTGACTGGGGATGCAGTGGGTACATGGAGGCAGTGAGTGACAGAAAGAGGCACTGGTGACAGGGAGATGAAGAGGGTGACAGGGGAGGCAGTGGGTGACAGAGAGGGGCGGAGGGTGACAGAGATAGTTGGTGACTGCGGAGGCAGTGTGTGACAGGGAGATAGTGAGTGACAGGGAGCCATGCGCAATGGAACACCCTGTAGTGCCCAGGCCACTGTCCTGCATGGTGTCCCCGCTGCAGGTGATCATGCTGCCGTCCACATGTGGCGGCCGGGTGCTGGTGGTAGGTGCAGGCAGCAGCGGGGGGCAGCCGCAGCTGCCATAGTCCGGTGAGGAGGGCTGGTCATCTGCCCACTGCCTCTGATCACCAGCCTCCGGCTAGCAAAAAAAAAGCCTGAAAATGAGAGTCCCCCCTTCCCCCTGAATTTGCTAGTGGTTTTAGCCAACATACAGAGCAAATTGAGCTTCATCAGTAGCCTATAGGATGAAAGCTCAATATGCAGGTGTCTTCCACCTACTAACCGGGTCAGCACGCTGAATTGAACTGCGCCGGGACCACCTTCCTGGCTCTATTCACTTCGCAATCAATTGAATCAACCCCTATAAGTATTTAATTCTTTCATTCTTCTCCTTTAAATGAATTACCACACTCTGCACACACAGAGGAGGAGACTGCATCTCTCCTTTCGGTACCCTGGCAACATACAGTGATGTGAGAAAAGCAATTAGCACTTACATGGGTATACTTATAGTCGCTGTTTGTGACCAAGAAAATCTTCCCCACTTCATTCATGCGACTCAGCAAGAGGGACAGCTTTGACTGAAAGTATATAATAAGAGTTGCTAAAAGATAATTTTCAATAACAAAATAAAGCGCTTTCAAAGGAAATGGTTAAAGAAAAAGACTAAAATATTAATTGAAAATAATAATAATAATAATAATAATACTACTACTAACAAACAAAAAAACAAGCACAGGCAGATATCACTGATTTCTTTCTTCTGAAGGGTAAATAAACTAACAGTGAAAACTGGGGAAAGAAAAAAAAATCCATGAAATCGTCATGTGACCTATTCTGGAATGCTGCAGTGTCATATTACATTGGAACACAGATCACATTTATTTTAAGGGTAAGAAAAACAAACTTACATCTTTAACAACATATTTCGGCAAATTCTCCAGAGTCTTCTCCTTGAGGGATCCCTGGAAAAGAGAGACATGAGATTTAAGTATCCTGCCAGTAAGACATTTAGTACAGTATACATAAGAGAAATAGTCATGTCTTTCATAAAGTAGAGAAAGTTAAAGCAAAGAGAGAAATGATTCAAAAGAAGAAATATTAATTATTGACTAAGGTCCTCATTCAGCTTCAGTTGCAGTTCTGTGATTGTAGCAGAACTGTAGCTGCAAAGAATCGCACAACAAGAGCCACGCAGCATGTTCAAAGGGCCGCACAGCACACAAGTCGTCCACCGATGCATTCGCAATTCTGCAAATGCAGCCACAGAAATGCATATGCATCACATAAAAAAAGTACCATCGACATCTGCCGTTGACCCAGAGCTACTCAGAATAATGGGCGCAATGTTTTAAGTCGCAGCAATCGCAGCTGACATCAAATGTACATCCCAAAAATGGCCTTGACACGCCTGAGTGAATCGCAGATTGTGGGCCGAACACGTGCAATGCATTCGCAGTGCATGCGAGGACAGACTATGGGCCTAATTCAGACCTGATCGTAGATGTGCTAAATTTAGCACATCTACGATCAGTCACACAGACATACAGGGGGATGCCCAGCACAGGGCTAGTCCGCCCCGCATGTCAGGCCCGATTTCCCCCCCCCCCCCACCTCACCCTGCACAAGTACAAAAGCATCGCACAAAAACGAAGCTTCTGTACTTGAAGAGTAGCTCCCTACCAGCGCAACACCTGCGTGTTGGCAGATAGCTACTCGTCGCTATGAGGATCGCAGCGGCTTCGTGTGACGTCACGCAGCCACCGTGGCCCACCCCCTGCACGGTCCAGGCACGCCTGCATTGCCCGGACCGCTCCCCTAAAATGGCGGCCAAACGCTGCCGCCCCCCCCCCCCCCCCCCCCCCCCACTCCCGCCCAGCGATCGCAGGGCTGAGATGGCTGTAGACTGTGCAGTTCAAACCTGATCAACTGCTGTGCGTTTTTTCAGGCCTGAATTAGGCCCGATAATCGACCGTTCTACAATTTTGCAATGGAAGCTGAATAAGGCCCTAAGTGAAACAAAAAGATAATTGGTCATATATCAAGAAAAAAAATAAGATTTTACTTACCGGTAAATCTATTTCTCGTAGTCCGTAGTGGATGCTGGGGACTCCGTAAGAACCATGGGGATAGACGGGCTCCGCAGGAGACATGGGCACTTTAAGAAAGAATTTAGGTTCTGGTGTGCTCTGGCTCCTCCCTCTATGCCCCTCCTCCAGACCTCAGTTAGAGAAACTGTGCCCAGAAGAGCTGACAGTACAAGGAAAGAATTTTGGTAATCCAGGGCAAGATTCATACCAGCCACACCAATCACACCGTATAACATGAGTTTATAACAACTAGTCAACAGTATGACAACAGAGCATCAGGTCCAACCCTGATGCAACCATAACATAACCCTTATTGAAGCAATAACTATATACAAGCATTGCAGAAGAAGTCCGCACTTGGGACGGGCGCCCAGCATCCACTACGGACTACGAGAAATAGATTTACCGGTAAGTAAAATCTTATTTTCTCTAACGTCCTAGTGGATGCTGGGGACTCCGTAAGGACCATGGGAATTATACCAAAGCTCCCAAACGGGCGGGAGAGTGCGGATGACTCTGCAGCACCGATTGAGCAAACACAAGGTCCTCCTCAGCCAGGGTATCAAACTTGTAGAACTTTGCAAAAGCGTTTGAACCTGACCAAGTAGCCGCTCTGCAAAGTTGTAATGCCGAGACCCCTCGTGCAGCCGCCCAAGAAGAGCCTACCTTCCTAGTGGAATGGGCCTTAACTGATTTTGGCAGCGGCAATCCAGCCGCAGAATGAGCCTGCTGAATCGTGTTACAGATCCAGCGAGCAATGGTTTGCTTTGAAGCAGGAGCACCAAGCTTGTTGGAAGCATACAGGATAAACAAAGACTCTGTTTTCCTGACCCTAGCCGTTCTGGCTACATAAACCTTCAAAGCCCTGACCACATCAAGTAACTCGGAATCCTCCAAGTCAGTAGTAGCCACAGGCACCACAATAGGTTGGTTTATATGAAAGGATGAAACCACTTTCGGCAGAAATTGTGGACGGGTCCGCAATTCTGCTCTATCCGCATGGAAAACCAGATAGGGGCTTTTATGTGACAAAGCCGCCAACTCTGACACACGCCTAGCCGAAGCCAAGGCTAATAGCATGACCACCTTCCACGTGAGATATTTCAACTCCACCGTTTTGAGTGGTTCAAACCAGTGGATTTCAGGAAACTCAACACCACGGTAAGATCCCAAGGTGCCACTGGAGGCACAAAAGGGGGCTGAATATGCAGCACTCCCTTTACAAACGTCTGAACTTCAGGTAGAGAAGTCAACTCCTTTTGAAAGAAAATGGATAGGGCCGAAATCTGGACCTTAATGGAACCCAATTTTAGGCCCAAATTCACTCCTGACTGTAGGAAGTGAAGGAAACGGCCCAGCTGGAATTCCTCCATAGGGGCATTCCTGGCCTCACACCAAGCAACATATTTTCGCCATATACGGTGATAATGTTGAGCTGTTACGTCCTTCCTAGCCTTTATCAGCGTAGGAATGACCTCATCCGGAATGCCTTTCTCTGCTAGGATCCGGCGTTCAACCGCCATGCCGTCAAACGCAGCAAGTCTATGAACAGACAGGGCCCCTGTTGCAACAAGTCCTGTCTTAGAGGAAGAGGCCACGGGTCCTCTGTGAGCATTTCTTGCAGATCTGGATACCAAGTCCTTCGTGGCCAATCTGGAACAATGAGTATTGTTCTCACTCCTCTTTTTCTTATTATCCTCAGCACCTTGGGTATGAGAGGAAGAGGAGGGAATACATAGACCGACTGGAACACCCACGGTGTCACAAGGGCGTCTACAGCTATCGCCTGAGGGTCTCTTGACCTGGCGCAATACCTCTGTAGCTTTTTGTTAGAGCCGGATGCCATCATGTCCACCTGTGGCAGTTCCCACCGACTTGTAATCTGTGCGAAGACTTCCTGATGAAGTCCCCATCTCCCGGGTGGAGGTCGTGTCTGCTGAGGAAGTCTGCTTCCCAGTAGTCCACTCCCGGGATGAACACTGCTGACAGTGCGCTTCCGTGATTCTCCGCCCAGCGAAGAATTCTGGTGGCTTCCGCCATCGCCACTCTGCTCCTTGTGCCGCCTTGGCGGTTTACATGAGCCACTGCGGTGATGTTGTCTGACTGAATCAGAACCGGTTGGTCGCGAAGCAAGTTCTCCGCTTGACGCAGGGCGTTGTATACGGCCCTTAGTTCCAGGATGTTGATGTGAAGGCAAGTCTCTTGACTTGACCACAGACCTTGGAAATCTCTTCCCTGTGTGACTGCTCCCCACCCTCGGAGGCTTGCATCCGTGGTCACCAGGACCCAGTCCTGAATGCCGAATCTGCGGCCCTCGAGAAGGTGAGCACTCTGCAGCCACCACAGAAGAGACACCCTGGCCCTGGGGGATAGGGTGATTAACCGATGCATCTGAAGATGTGATCCGGACCACTTGTCCAGTGTGTCCCATTGAAAGGTCCTCGCATGGAACCTGCCGAAGGGAATGGCCTCTATGATGCCACCATCTTTTCCCAGGACTGTTTTGGTTTTAATAGGTTCCTGACCAGTGTCATGAGTTCCTGAGCTTTCTCTATCGGGAGATAAACCCTTTTCTGGTCTGTGTCTAGAATCATGCCTAGGAAAGGCAGACTAGTCGTAGGAACCAACTGCGACTTTGGAATATTTAGAATCCAGCCGTGTTGCCGTAACACTTCCAGAGAAAGTACTACGCTGATCAGCAACTGCTCTCTTGATCT
This sequence comes from Pseudophryne corroboree, assembly GCF_028390025.1. Classification (NCBI taxonomy): domain Eukaryota; kingdom Metazoa; phylum Chordata; class Amphibia; order Anura; family Myobatrachidae; genus Pseudophryne; species Pseudophryne corroboree. Next base: position 682,777,359 of record NC_086446.1, read on the forward strand.
TGCCTTTATGAGGAGATCGCCCAAGTATGGGATAATTGTGACCCCTTGCTTCCTCAGGAGTACCATCATTTCCGCCATTACCTTGGTAAATAATCTCGGTGCCGTGGAGAGACCAAACGGCAACGTCTGAAATTGGTAATGACAATCCTGTACCACAAATCTGAGGTACGCCTGATGAGGTGGATAAATGGGGACATGAAGGTATGCATCCTTTATGTCCAGAGACACCATAAAATCCCCCCCTTCCAGGCTTGCGATGACCGCTCTCAGCGATTCCATCTTGAACTTGAACCTTTTCAGGTATATGTTCAGGGATTTTAAATTCAATATGGGTCTGACCGAACCGTCCGGTTTCGGGACTACAAACATGGTCGAATAATAACCCCTTTCCTGTTGAAGGAGGGGAACCTTGACCACCACCTGTTGAAGATGGGTGTGGTTTATCAAATCGACAGTATCTAGGTCGACAATGTTTAGGTCGACAGTCACTAGGTCGACATGGATGGAAGGTCGACAGGGTTTCTAGGTCGACATGTCTAAAGGTCGACATGAGGATTTTTTTTTTTTTTTGGTGTCGTTTTCTTCGTAGAGTGACCGGGATCCCAAATTAGTGCACTGCGTCCCCTCGCATGGCGAGCGAGCTTCGGGCATGGTGCCTTCGTTCCGCTACCGCTTCGCTCGGCACAGATTACCGTTCCAATCGTAGTCCACGTGGATCGTTAAGTATGAAAAAATTCAAAAAAAGAAAAAAAATGTGAAAAACTCATGTCGACCTTTAGACTTGTCGACCTAGCACATGTCTACCTAGAAACCCTGTCGACCTTCCACCCATGTCGACCTAGTGACTGTCGACCTATAGTGGTCGACCTAAACATTGTCGACCTAGATACTGTCGATCTTCAGACCGGATCCCGTTGAAGATACAATTTGTGAATTGCAGTTAACACTATTTCCCTCTCGTGGGGGGAAGCTGGTCGGGCCGATTTGAGGTATCGGTGAGGGAGCATCTCTTCAACTTCCAGCTTGTATCCCTGAGACACAATTTTTATTGCCCAGGGATCCACCTGGGAGTGAACCCACTTGTGGCTGAAATTTCGAAGACGTGCCCCCACAGGCCTAGCTCCTCCTGTGGAGCCCCAGCGTCACAAATTATGTAAAGGCCGGGGAGGACTTCTGTTCCTGGGAACTAGCTGTGTTGTGCAGCTTCTTTCCTCTGCCCCTGCCTCTGGCAAGAAAGGACGCACCTCGGACTTTCTTGCTTTGTGATCGAAAGGACTGCATTTGATAATGTCGTGCTTTCTTAGGCTGTGCGGGAATATAAGGCAAAAGATCAGAATTACGAGCTATAGCTGTGGAGACCAGGTCCGAGAGCCCTTCTCCACACAATTCCTCAGCCTTGTAAGGTAAACCTTGCATATGCCTCTTTTAGTCGGCATCACCTGTCCATTGCATGTTCCACAGGACACGTCTAGCAGAAATCGACATAGCGTTGACTCTAGAACCCAGTAGACTAAGGTCTCTTTGGGCATGTTATATATATATATATATATATATATATGACAGCATCTTTTATATGTATACACATACTAGGGTCTCAATGTCTGCTGATAAGGTATCTGTCCACGCTGCTACAGTGCTATATACCCATGCCGACACAATCGCCGGTCTGAGTAGTGTACCAGCATGTGTGTAAATGGACTTCAAAGTACTTTTACTGCATGCTATCTGCAGGATCCCTGAGGATAGCTGTTAAGTCAGCGCTACCTTTTGGGTAAACGTGACAAGCTTTGTCCACCCTAGGGGAAGATTCCCATCGTATCCTGGCCCTAGTAGGGAAAGGATACTCCCTGAGAATTCTTTGTGGGAAGCTGCAGCTTCTTGTTTGGAGATTCCCGCTCTTTTTCTTCATGAGAGGAGGGAAATTTACCTCAGCTTTCTTCCCCTTAAACATGTGTACCCTTGTGTCAGGGACAGATGAGTCATCAGTGATATGCAAAACATCTTTCATTACAATAATCATATATTGAATACTTTCCTGCCATTTTGGCTGTAACTTTGCATTATCGTAGTCGACACTGGAGTCAGACTCCGTGTCGATAGCAGTGTCTATTATTTTGGATAGTGAGCGTTGTAAGACTCCGAATGTCTCTGCGACATAGGGACAGACATGGGTAGATTCCCTGTCTGTTCTCTAATCTATTGTGCAATAAATTTACCTCAGCACTTAATTTCACATATCCAATCAGGTGTCGGCGTTGTCGACGGAGACACCACACACACACACATTTGCTCCATCACCTCCTTAGGAGAGCCTTTTACCTCAGACATGTCGACACACACGTACCGACACCACACACTCAGGGAATGCTCATCTGAAGATAATTCCCCCACAAGGCCCTTTGGAGAGACAGAGAGAGAGTATGCCATAAACACACCCCAGCGCTATATGACCCAGGAAAAAACACAGCAATTTAATGTTTACCCAGTAGCGCTGTTATTATCTGCGCCGAATTATGTGTCCCCCCTCTTCTTTAAAACTCTCTCTTCTACCGTGGTATAAGCAGGGGAGAGACCGGGGAGCTTCCTCTCAGCGGTGCTGTGGAGAAAAAACATGGCGCTGGTGAGTGCTGAGGAAGAAGCCCCGCCCCCTCGACGGCGGGCTTCTGTCCCGCTTAAATATACATTTTCTTGGCGGGGGCTTATACATATATACAGTGCCCAACTGTATATATGTTTACTTTTGCCAAAAAGAGGTCCAAATGCTGCCCAGGGCGCCCCCCCCTGCGCCCTGCCCCCTTACAGTGACCGGAGTATGTGAGGTGTGTGGGAGCAATGGCGCACAGCTGCAGTGCTGTGCGTTACCTCAGTGAAGAACGGAGTCTTCTGCCGCCGATTTGAAGTCTTCTTGCTTCTCACACTCACCCGGCTTCTGTCTTCCGGCTCTGCGAGGGGGACGGCGGCGCGGCTCTGGGATCGGACGGCGAGGGTGAGATCCTGCGTACGATCCCTCTGGAGCTAATGGTGTCCAGTAGCCTAAGAAGCAGGACCTAGCTTCAGAGAGTAGGGCTGCTTCTCTCCCCTCAGTCCCACGATGCAGGGAGTCTGTTGCCAGCAGAGCTCCCTGAAAATAAAAAACCTAACGAAATACTTTCTCTCAGCAAACTCAGGAGAGCTCACTGAAAAGCACCCAGCTCGTCCGGGCACAGATTAAAACTGAGGTCTGGAGGAGGGACATAGAGGGAGGAGCCAGAGCACACCAGAATCTAAATTCTTTCTTAAAGTGCCCATGTCTCCTGCGGAGTCCGTCTATCCCCATGGTCCTTACGGAGTCCCCAGCATCCACTAGGACGTTAGAGAAAACGAAAAAAAACAAGCAAAAATATTCTAGAAGGTACGTATGGGCCTAATTCAGAGATGTACAGTATGTAAACCCAATGTTTACGTACATCACCGATGATTTTGGATCTGCACAAGCGCAGAAGCCTCACTATGCATATGCAGATCTGAGGCTGCAATGACGCTCCCAGCGTTACAAAAGCAGCAGTATAAATCCATGATTGGGGACGAGGACAGGCAGCGTTGCAGAAAACAGGAATGTGTTGGCACCATTTTCTGGGTGTGCTGAAGCCAGTGACTGAGTCCTTGGACACAGCAGCTTCCATGGCTTCAGAAGCGTTATTACTCAGACGACCGATACTGAAACAGATGATCCGATACTGTGCCTTCGGACACAGCAGATCACAAAACAATACAGTGGGCCTCTTTCTACTACAGACGCATCCTGCTGCTTCTACATATTTCAGAACAGCCACAGTGTAAAAAGATGCAGCGGCTGTAGCTTAGGTGCACATCTCTGGGTCAGGGCATATGTTAAGGTGCACACACACTGGACGTTTTTGCCCAGCATGTATGCACAGTGATGATGTGAACATCGCTGGCAGGAAAATAGCTCAGTGCATAAACACTAAGCTATTTTCCCTGTCCCCAGCGATGTTCACGGAGGGGTGAAGCACTTTCCTCAGTAGATGGTGGAAAGTGCTTCACTCAGCTGTTGAAACAGGCCGACAGATGACAGCGGCCAGCGATGATGTGGGAGCGCGCATCAGCGCTCATCGCTAAGCCACACACACTGGCCAAGTTTGAGCTCAAAGTAGCTTAAAATGACAAAAGTGAGCTACTTTGAGCTCAAAATCGGCTAGTGTGCATGAGCCTTTACAAACACATTAAAGTATATTAAGCCCTTCTGACCGGCATGTTTCTGTGCATAAACCTGACTCCACAGGTGTCTTGCATCATATGGCATATAGACGCTATGTGTATGAGGACACATTACTATTCCCCCGCTTAATCATACAGGGAGGGAGCAATACGGAAATGAGGTGTTCTCTCCTGAACCCACATAACGACAGCCCTGACTACAGTAGGACATACAGCTGGAACCAGACAAAATATCTAAATAGCTTTGCATTGATTTGGTGATTAAAGACAGACCGGCGTGATAATGTTCACAAAAGCACATGGCTCTGTGTTACTCCAGTCACAGTGTGGATTTGCCGTATAGACACAACAGATTCATGGGTGATAATACCCACATACATCAACTTTGTGACATAAGAGCAGACCCAGCATTACCTTGTAATGAACCCAGTCAACAGCATCCCTGACATCTTGGAACATGCTGCGGAATGACATGAAGAGATCTCCATTTTTAAACCCCTTTTCACAGCTGCAGGATAAAGGAAACACAGGTGTTTAGAGACTGAGAAGGTGAACGGGGACAGGTGTCAGGTATATCACTACACATGCTGGAACAGAGGAAGATCGTGAGTTCAGCATAGCGAGGGAACAGCAGGAGTAACAGAATTACTATAATGAGTGCAATGGGCCATGGTGCATAAGAGAGAAGGGCAGTGCTGAGCTGTGGCACAGGTTCAAATAAATCACAGATGTTACAGGTCATCAAGCTGAATATTGTATAATGTTATACTGCTTCTGATCAATGGGCAATAACATGACATGAAGTGGGAGATACATTTCTGCGTTCTGAGTCCTTACCTTGTGTAGCGGTCACAGTTTGTGAAGAAATCTACTAAACAAGCAAGTAGGTAGGTCTCTGGAGGGGATAAAACCACATGAATTACACATTACATAACAACCTTGCTGAAGACAATGATTATAAACTGTATACATTTGGTGTATAGGCCATCCTGGTAGAGACTGGGAGGACAAAACATGCCATACTAAAGATAGTAAGGATTTCTTGAACATCATCCCTTATGATATCAGGCTAAACACAACCTCCAACCCCCTCCAAACACACACTATTATTTTGTTGGTTATTTGATGACAAAGAGTACCACTTCAAGTACATATTCTTCTCAGTAAGTATACCACCTACACAGAGACGTCATCTCAGTCATCTGCTGCGCTTTAATCTAGTACAGGATATTTGATCAAAATTTGGCGCAAAAAGGAAAAGACAGCGTGAGAACATAACATTGCCCTTGTGCAGGTCAGTGACATCAAGAAGCGGTGTGGCTTACAGCAAGGTAATTAGCGTGCAGGCCGTCAAAGAACTAGCACTTTCCCACAGCAGACATATGGGGCCAAATGTAATAGAGTGAGAGTTTCAGAAAGTGAGAGATTTGGTAAGGTTTTTCAGTTTTTTTAAAGTGGCAATCATTTACACTGCAAAACCAGGTTGATCTTGCTGTGTAAATGACTTTAAAAAAATCGACAAAACCTTACCAAATCTCTCACTCTATTACATTTGCCCCCCTATGTTGAAGTGACATATATACTGTAAGAAACAACACTTTATAAATGTGGAGTGATTTGGGGGTTTAAAATGTAACATGTAGAGCAAAAACACGACCAATCCTTTTTATGTTTATGTTAAAAATGCCCATGGTGTTCTGAAGGGCTTGAGGGTTAATGTCTGTTTGTAGGCCGGGTCTTGCACTGCGCATGTTCATACACATCTCCCCTATGGCCAAAGAGGCAGAACTAGGGAGGGGCTCATGTAGGCAAAGGTCAGCGAGGACATGCTAATGCAGGGAATACAGGGTATGGACCAAAGGGAAAAGACACCTGTTTAGAGTGGTCTCTTCTGCACCTAACAACAGGGCACTGATGATGACTGGTAGCAAATCAGGAAACGTTACATACACAGATGTGGGCACATCTCACAAGGAATACAGCTCTGCACATGAGTCAATATTGTTAGTTCATTATTATTAACATTTATTTATATAGCACCAGCACACACACATTTGTTATGTGCAAGTTTTCTATTCAGCAATGTAGGCCTGATTTACTTCCAGGTCTGCATCGGGCCTGTGTGCATGGACAATGAAGATGAAGTAGAAATACTTGGTTAGTTGCTGTATGTTACATAACTGGCTGCTCACACACAGATGGTGACACATATTGAAGCATTACAACCACAGACGTGTTACAGTTATGCTGAGAAGTGCCTCTCGCTCTGCTTAGCAATAAGAAGGGTAGAAATAATCACATTATCTACCTCTGATTCCACCCCTCTTCCCTTACTTCTACTTGTGGGTGTCCCTAAAGGGTTCCTTCTTGGTATCCTCCTCTTTTCCCTTTATACCTCAGAAACCTCATCAGCTAATTCAGTCTCCTGTACCACCTCTTTGGTGATGATACTGAAATGTACCTCTCCTCCCCTGAGTTCTCTCCCTCCATCCTCTCTCATGTCTCTCACTACCTCACTGTCCTCTTATCCCAGCACTTTCTCAAATTAAACATGACGAAAACTATCCTCATTGTCCCGTCTTCCCCCTTCCAGGGGGAAACACGCAAGAGATAAGGTGTGGTAAGACTGAGGATGATCGCAGGAGTTTTGTGGGGGTACCGCTCCTGGCTGGCAGATAGAGCAGCGCTAAGCGTTGAGAGCATCAGCAGCAGGAAACAGAGACACTCGTCACACCCCGTGCCGCTGAGACATGGAAGGGGAGCAGCAGCAAGAGCAGAATGGCTTCCAGCCCGGCACGGGGCTGCACGGTAATGGCAGCCCCCAGGGGATGGATCTGCATGGATGTGACTTAGAAGTAATCCCTGGACAAGAGCGCCTGTCAACAAGCTGAGCATTCCCTACGGCATCTCCATTGCCTCCGCCCATATCCCTCTATCCAGGTGCAAGAAGGCACAAGCAGCGTGAGAGATCTACCCCCGGCAGTGTAGTGCTCTTGTGGCAGGAGTGCACCCCTGAGTCATGCATGAATATTCCCACACCTCTGCCCCCTCCATGTCCTCATCCTCCTCATTACAGCCAGGGCACCCAGACTTTCCATCACCCGGACATGGGGCTTTTTCCCCAACATCCTCCCTGCAGCAGGGGGCTAGGCATAATTATGCTTCAGATTACAATGATGAACCACCTACTCCGTATATTTCTGTGTAATAAGGTGTGTTTTGTTTATATGCAGCTCTATTATGCCCTTTACAGAAAATGTTGCTTAGTATTAAAATGTATTTTTGACATGTGGTAGTATATTGTGTTATCTCTCTATTGATTTTTATTTTGGGGAGGGAGACAAATTACTGCCTTGCCCCGGGTGCCAAAAACCCTAGTTTTGTTCCTGATCCCTCATATTGTGAGGCATCTTAAAAATGAAAGCCAATAATAACATTAAGCTCTGCTTCAAGACATGGATCCTCTTGGATTACTGCATGACGATATAGGACAGCAAGATCTGATGGAACAAAATGTAAAAGTGTAAAAAAAAAAGCCCAGAATGTAGAATTTCCATTACCTGGTAAATTAAACAGCGTGTTCAGGATGTAGAACCGGTCTGTGTCATCTCTCTGAATAAATTTATTTGGATACTGTTCCCTTATGTCTGGTCTGTGGAGAACAGAAATGTGTTTCGTTATTACCACAGATAGCTGCAAGCTGTATCCCATAGAGACTGAATAACTCAGACAGTGAGAGGCATTATAGAACATACAGCCACTTTGTGATAGACACCCTGACTTTCCTTCCACCTAAAATAGATCTAACTAAAACATGTTTCCTTATCATAAAGGGGCTTATTTAGGAAGATGGCACAAAGAGTAATGAGATGCTGTTACCCATAGCAACCAATCAGGTATCCGCTTTTATCAGTCTAGTGCAGGGGTGGGCAATTATTTCAGCTGAGGGGCCACTTGACACTTTCCTGTCAGTATTCGGGGGCGCACGCAAAATAGCAGCCCCACCCCATGCGCCAAAAATATAGGGACGTGGCTTCGTGTGGAAGAGGCGTGGCCAAAACATAATACAGATTCATATTAGGCTGCACAATAGTATCCATTATTCAAATTACACCACACAGTAGCACCACTTACACACATTACACCAGGTAGAGCCCCTTTTACACATATTACGCCAGCAGAGCCCGTCACACATTATGCCAGGTAGAGACCCATTTTACAGATTACTCCAAGTAGAGCCCCTATTATACATCACGGCAGGTAAAGCCCCCCTTTACATGACACATTACAGCAGGTAGAACTCTCTTTTACACACTGTGGGGGGGGGGGGGGGGGGGGTGTTTGGTTAGGCTGCGTCCAGGTGGGTTAGGGTTAGGCTGCGAGGAGGGGAGCTTAGGGTTGGGCACCACCCTCGGAGGGTTAGGCTACGGTGGGGAGGTTAGGTTTAGGCAGCGGGGACAGGAGGTTGGGTTTAGGCAACCATGGGTGGTGGTTAGGGTTAGGCACCAAGGGAGGAGGTTAGCGTTATGCTGCGGGGAGGGAGGGTTAGGGGGATGGGGAGAGGGGAGAACACCCCTTACTCACCCCCGTTGGTTTCGAGATATCGGGATCCTGGCGTCGGTATTTTGACCGCCGGGATCCCAAACGGCGGTGAATCATACTGATCCAACACATACACAGAATTACAGATGCATAGTTACACAGATACATATACAGAGTTACAGACATACAGTATACACAGAATTACACAGACACATACACAGAGCTACAGACACATACAGAGCTACAGGCACACATACAGAGCTACAGACACACACACAGAGCTACAGACACATATAGAGTTACACAGAGACATATACAGACACATACACCGAGTTACAGGCACATTATCATATACAGTTACACAGACATAATATCATTTATGGTCCCTCATACCTTAAACACTGTCATTGCATGGAAACTTTGACAGGTCCATCATCCTATCTGCCAGTGCAGGAGCATCAGGGCTGTGCTCCGTGCTGGGTAGCCCCGCCCCCACCCCTGCTGGGACACTGCTTCCTCCTTTCTGGTAATCAGGGATGTCCCATTGAAGGAGGGGGGCCCAGGACACATGCCAGAGAGACCCCTGTGACTGAGAGCCCACCTCTGACTGCAGTGCAAAGCAAAGTCCTTCCCCTTGTCTCAGAGGCAGATCTTTGCCTGGCTGGCTGGGACTCGGAGAGTAAGTGAGAGTAGCAGGCCAAGGAGAAGGAGGAGCTGTGCAGGCTGACAAGGAGCAGGAGGGGAAAGATCACATAGTGCCGGCTGCAGCTAATAGAGCCGCGCAGCTGCAGGCATCAGCTCGCAGCCGCTGCTGTTGACCTGGGCTGGAAGCTGGCCGGGACAATGGAGTCGAAGTGCCCACATCAGGGCTGGAGCACTGCGGCAAAAGACTCCATTGTCTCCGGCAGTTCTGCCCCTGGACTGGCGCCGGTATCTTGGAGGTAGTACTGCCGAGCAATGACAAGCAGCTTAGCTGGTCGGGCCGCTTGTCATTGCGCGCAGGTGGGCGGCAGCGGGCCGGGCAGGATCGGGCCGTATTTTGCCCACCCCTAGTCTAGTGTATTCTATGACTGATTGCTCCTACTGGGTAGGTCACATTTTTTGTTTCATTATTTTGTTAAATAAGTCCTTTACTACAAAATGAACTATGTAATGAATCTAATTTTCCGAATCATTCACAATTATGACTTGCAAGCATGTCAGCATCTGCACAAACTAGGAAAGATGTGATTTTTGGATCAGCAACAGAACATTTTCAGAGTGTGTAGTCCTCAGTCTTTAGGGGCAGACGTGCAATATCCAGAAGGGAGCATTTATCTATTAGGATGCATCAAAAGCATGACCATGCACCCACAATGCATCAACATATGTTTACTGGAAGCTTCAGCCAATCTGTTCAGTGAATAATAAAGAACTGCTTTGTTATACAGGAACAAGTCGAAAGGTAAGGTGCATACACACTTGCCGATAAAATGAACGACGTCGCTCATTTTCACCCTTCCTGAGCGACGTTGTTCACTTTCTATGCAAGTGTGTATGCCGGCGACGATGACCAATGCACGGCACCAGGGGTTGTTAACGACTCTCTGTATCGGCGGTGCATGCATGCTCAATCTGTACTGTCATTCAGGAACTGCCTGTACGGCCCGGCCGCTGCGTGACGTCACTGAGCGGTATTAACGGTCATATCGCTCAATGTCTACAGCCGGCCGCCGACCACCGACCACCCGGCCCGGGAGGGGAAACACTAGACACTCAAAGAGCGACGTTGTCTACACATGCATGTACTGGGGAACATCTATGTCTTTTCGCTGGATGCTGACACAGTGTGCTGATTTTATTCTAAAACAATTAAAAACAGCTATAGAACTACTGGTTGAAAATACTATACGGCAAATGTATGTTCTCCTGGTGTTTTCACTAGTTTCCAACAACACTCCAAAGACATAATGGAAATGTTAAGGGGCCCATTTATCAAGCAATATCTGCAGCTATGTCCCCGAAAACACCGGTTTCCAGGAGTTTAGCCGCAAATATTAAGTATCACCTGCATGTAAGAAGGAGGGACTGCAACAGGTATTGGAGGGCCCATTGTAGCCTATGCGCTACAGATCGCGGGAAGAAGTTCCGGCTGAGTTCCCCGGGAACCCTCCGCCGGAAAGCCTCAGTGCATCATGATCACGTGTGACCACGCATGTGTAAGATCCCCGGCCTCCTGCAGATGAAGGGATCACATATTGAAATGCGATCCTGGGCGATAAGATCCCGCCCAGATTGCATTCAATATGTGATCGTTGATAAATGGGCCCCTTTGTGCCTTAATGAAATTAACTTTAGTGTGTCAGCATAAAGATTCCAGATTATTGCATGTGCAAAATGGGCCATGCGATGTTACCCGTAGTTCCCCTCTGTCATTGCCTGATTGAGACGAAACAGCGTTAAGGTGGTGGTGGGGGGGGTTGGTTTAGGGAGGGGGGGGGTTGCGTTTCTGGAAATGAGGATGTGTCACCCCCGTTATTTAGTAGGGGAGAGCCACGGGTCTGCGTGTCCTTGCCTCGCAGCCCCAGCTTCCGTTGGCCAACTGTGTAAGATGAGGCTTAGAACATAGAACATCACGAGACACAATATTGGATCCCACCCTGTGACATCGGCCGCAGTGCTGGAATCGCAGCTACATGCAGGAGGAGTCTCTTCTACTGAGATGTATCTTGCATGTTCCTCCTTAAAATCAGATGGAAATTCAAAGCTGCTTAAAAGCCGGCATTGACTTTCTGTCCATCTCTGAATCAGGCCCACAGATTGTAAGTTGCACTGGGGAAGGGACTGTAGTCAGTGAATAAATCTTCTCCATAAATTGCTGCATGATATGTAGACTCTATTATAAATAACTGATGATATTATTATTATTATTATTATTATTATTATTAATAACTAGGTGCTTCATCGCGCCCTACGGGCGCTCTTCACACCGTCGCAAGGGGCTACGCCCCCTTAACCCTTGCATGCCTTTCTGGGGTTCAATATTTGTATTATATAAAGTATTACCTGCATTCCTTTGTTAGTGGTTAAATATTGCACAATGAAAGGGCGTGCGATGGTGAAGGAGGCGCAGCCCCTTGCGACGGCGTGAACAGCACCTGCAGGGCACGATGTACAGAATGTAGCGGGTGCGGGGAGGACTGCGGATGGTGTCTGTAGATGCTGCAGGTGGAGGGGGGGCAGAAGTGGGGGTGGGGCCCGGATGGGGAAGAGTCAGGAGGTGCTGCGGGTGGGGGAGGGGCAGAGGAGTGGGGGATGCAGATTGGGGAGGGGTCCGGAGGCACTGCAGGTGGGGGAGGGGCAGGGGTGCAATGGGCGGGAGAGGGGCAGGTGTGGGGATGTTGTGGATGGGTGAAGGGTTCCGGAGGTGCTGTGGGATGGGAAGGGGCGAGAGTGCCGGGGGTGGGGTAGGGGTCTGCAGGCGCCATGGGTAGGGGAGGGGCAGGTACGGGTGGTGCGGCGCATAGGGAAGGAGGTTCGGAGGTGCTGCTGGTGGTGGAGGAGCAGGTGCGGTGGTGCCATTGGTGGGGGAGTGGAGGGGAGGGTGAGGTGGGGACCGCGGATGGAGGAGGGTGTCTGCAGATGCTGCGGGTGGAGGGGGGCAGGTGTGGGGGGAGACATATAAAGGGGGTGGATGGTGGAGGGGGCCTGGAGGTGCTGTGGGTGGTGAAGGGGCGGAGGAGTGGGAGCCGCGGGAGGTGTAGGGGGTCTGGAGGCACAGCGTGTGGGGGAGGGGTGGAGGGGAAGGTGCGGAGGTGTGGTGCATTGGGGAGTGGTCTGGAGGCGCTGCGCTGCCAAAAAGGTAGTTGGAGGGTATGCAGTAACAGGGCCAGGACAGGGGTGACAGGGTCAGAACAGGGTTGACGGGGCCAGGACAGGGGTGACAGGGTCAGAAAAGGGGTGACGGGGCCAGGACAGGGGCGACGGGGCCAGGACAGAAATGACAGGGACAGGATAGGGGTGGCAGGAACAGGACAGGGGTGACAGGGCCAGTATAGGGTTGACAGGGCAAGCACAGGGGTAACAGGGCCAGGATAGGGGTAACAGGGCCAGTATAAGGGTGACAGGGCCAGCATAAGGGTGACAGGGCCAGCATAAGGGTGACAGGGCCAGCATAAGGGTGACAGGGCCAGCATAAGGGTGACAGGGCCAGCATAAGGGTGACAGGGCCAGGATAAGGGTGAAAGGGCCAGGTTAAGGGTGACAGGGCCAGGATAAGGGTGAAAGGGCCAGGATAAGGGTGGCAGGGCAAGGCCAGGGGTGACAGGGACATGACAGAACACAGGGCACGGGAGAGATTGGTATTAGGGACAAAACAGTGGTGACAGACAGATGTGTCTTACCGGAGTCACTGCTGCTGGCTGCTGCTGTTCCACTCCAACCTGTTGGGATCTGCTGCTGGTGGAGACTTGGCATGGCTGACTCTCTTAGACTGGAGTCCTGCTTCCTCTGCCCGTCCGCATCCCTCCCCCCCTCCTCAGTCACACACCGCAGACCTCGCGCAGCTGCCGGGTGTGGTAAGGGGAGACTGGCAGTGACTGGTTAGCCCCCAGGAGATGCTGCGGCTGGAGGGAGGAGGGGGTCGGAGCCTGCAAGCAGCTCGGACTTCTGCAGCGTTACCCGCCGGCTAAAGTGTGTGAAGGAGCTGGGCGCACCTCACTGTGGGTGGCAGCGCTGCAGCTAGCGGTGGGGTTGCCGGGGCTGGAGATAACAGAGGCAGTACGGAACCTGCACAGCGGCAGGTGCCCCACAAAACTGCAGCTAAGAAGCGTGGAGTGTGCCAGAAAGTGACGCTCCTCCGCGCCAGAGAGGGGGGGGGGTCAAGCACACAGTGAGCCGGTGCCCGTCTGTCTGTACGGCATACCCCCTCACACACCCCCATACCTCCCAAATGTCCCGATTTTCGCGGGACAGTCCCATTTTTTGGGGTCTGTCCCGCTGTCCCACCCGCGGGTCGCAGTGTCCCGCGGTAACGGGGGGGTCAGTTGGAAAGCTCCTGTACTCGCTGTTCTGCTTAGCAGAGCAGCGGTGAATAGTGGAGACAGAGGGAGAGGGGGCATCAGGGGGTATGGATTAAGGGGGGGTTCCAGCAGCAGACCCGGATTAAGGGGGGGGGGGGGGCAGGGGGTACGTACCGTTGGCCCCACAGTTTTAGGGGGCCCCCCGGCTCGAGTAGCTCTGTCCCAGCTCAGAAGGCCCCCCCCCCCGTCCTGCCAGCATCAACGGCAGCATTGTGCTACTGTCAGCACACGCTGCTGCGTGTTGGCAGGTCTGTGGTGTTGCAGGGAGGCAGCAGTCTCCCTGCTTTCTTCTGCCTGTGCGGGTGTGTAGGTGGGAGCGACCACCTCCTCTGGATTTACCCCTAGCTGAGGGGCCAAAATTCCATAAAAAAAAAAAAACAACAAAAAAAAAAAACGGAATGTGCGTAAGGGGGCGTGGCCTCGCGTCCCGCGATTAGGCCACGCCCCAACCCACAGCAGGCACAGCAATGAGATAGGGCTCCCCTGTCTCAAGTGCCCTGGCCCCCCCGGACTCATAATCAGCCCCTGGGGGCATGCCAGCAGCTCACAGAGCGCTGGGCATGCCCCCTCATTGACGAAAACGGGGCCCTCCCGTGAAGCCACGCCCCCTTTCTCGCCGAGTGTTTCCCTCCTTCTGTCTGAAGAAAGCTCCTGCAGAAAGCTGGGAGGTATGCACCCCTGCCTGTGCCATGCCCATACTATCTGCTTCTGCTCCTAGTCTCCTGTAGATTTGGCCAGATCTGTGACTCAATTGACTAACTCCGCCCACTGTTGTGACTCCGCCCAGCGTTAGCAAATGAATCACAAAGTCACAGATCTGGGCTATTATATAGGAGATAATACATAATGATAAGGATGAATAGAAGCAATGTAAAATCTGTGTCTCACACGCAAAACACAATCACTACAATCATTGTAAAAATACCAGCAATAAAGTCCTTAGGGAACTGAGCAATCAAACATTGTATTGTATAAAAAGGAACAGACTGGCTTGTCCAGAATTAATACAGGACAAGTAAAAACAAACTGAAAGGGTTCATTAGTGATGCGGCCTCTCTCTAATACTCCAGTATAAAAACTAGTAAGAACAGAATCCTTACCCTTACTACTCCCCCCCCCCCCCCGTGCACCTACTGGTTTATCAAGCCTCCCTACCCCACCTCTGAACACCCCCCTCCACTTGGGCAAATCGACATAACTCACTTGCCAAATAAACCCACAGAAAAACAGCCTAGAGACCACAATTTTCACATGAACACCAATTTGATCACAACAAATGAGAAATTTCCTCTGATAATTATATATACATTACAGATAAGCAAAAAGAAAGGACCGGCACTCCTCCTCCCAGGTTCAATGCTTGGGTGCCCTCCTAGCGAGTAGGATACAGGGTAACAAAAATAGGCGGCACTCCAAGTCTGTAGTAAATTTCAAGTGTATTACACACAAAACTTATTCCAACGTTTCGGGGTCCAACACTGTTCACCTTGACAAAGGGGCGCTTGGACCCCGAAACGTTGGAATAAGTTTTGTGTGTAATACACTTGAAATTTACTACAGACTTGGAGTGCCGCCTATTTTTGTTACCCTGTACATTACAGATAACATATTTCAAACAAGACATAGTAATGCTCTCTGGTCTCTGTTGTTGTTGTTGTTATTATTATTATTATTATTACCAGTTATTTATATAGCACACACATATTCTGCTGCGCTTTACAGAGAATATTCAGCCATTCACATCAGTGCCTACCCCAGTGGAGCTTACAATCTATATTCCCTACCACATGTACACACATACACATTCATGCTAGGGTTAATTTTGTTGGGAGCCAATTAACCTACCAGTATATATTTGGATTGTGGGAGGAAACCGGAGTACCCGGAGGAAACCCACGCAAGTACGGGGAGAATATACAAACTCCGCACAGTTAGGGCCATGGTGGGAGTTGAACCCATGACCTCAGTGCTGTGAGGCAGTAATGCTAACCATTACACCATCCATACTGCCCTCTGTTCTATTATCTGCAATACTGTCTAACATCACATGTACTAGTATGGTTTATTTATTGTAAAATGAACTAGATTTAAACAAAAAGCATATGCCTCTGTGTGATGCTGATGCAGCCAGACTCGTTTTGATTTATGGCCATACACAGAAAGCAAACAATGGACACAGTGGGTAAATAGGGTGATGCATTGTCTGCAAACAAAGGTTCACTTTAGAAGATACAAAGCATGACTGCCACATCAGAGGGAACATCTGTTTGTTTCATTATGCCATGTTTTCACATTATCGACTCTTCACTGATGTACAGGATCTTTCTAATGAGTCCTGTTACCTCTGTCCCTGACTGGCTAATAATGATCAGCTCTCACTGCTGTAACACAGACATGGGCAGTGGCAAATGTAGGATTTGTAATGGGGGGGTCCCTGACATTCCAGTGCGCGTGTAGCTGCTACTACTATGCCCCTGCATAATAGTACTAATAATACAGGTACAAACTGGAAAGGTGGCATCTGTGGGGTACATTGGGGGCAGTGTGGTCAGTGCACTTGGCTGCCATCATCCATCAAAAGGAAACGCTGTCATTGACCATGCACGGAGCAGCAGCCTGAGCTGAGAGTGGGGAGCCAGCGACCCCGCTGAGTACTAAGCACATCCATCCTGGCTGAAGAAAACATGAAGAGACCGGTCTGATAGGGAGGGGGGGGCGCTGTTATTAGCGGATTTACCACAAGACAACCAATGCGGCTGCTTAGGGCCCACCGAGAAGACTGTATAAAGGGCATTTTTACGGCAGACTGTGAGCTCCACTGAAATTGGCCGAGAGCTGGACTGGCTGAATACTTCTGGCAGGCTGTCACTAATTAGACAGCTGTTGGGTGTCGGCTCCAGCGATCGCATGTGTCTCCAGTCCTGCAGTATTGTGCATGTGACTTGTCATGACACACGTGTGTATGAGGTCTTCCAATGTACTTTATTACAATATTTTTTTTAATTATGTTGTATAACATCAACCTACTTCAAATTCCGATCACACAGGGCTGGAGGTGGGGGATGGACAGTGTTATTTTAAGTGCAGTGTATAACATCCGCCTGCAACAATCATGGCTGGGGGGGGAAGGCACACACTGACTAGCGATATACCAATATGCTATTATACTCTATTTTAAATGCTACCGTGTACAGGAGATGCCTGCTACAATCACTGGGGCACTGATATATAATAAATATAGTCATACTGACTGAGCGGCGTATGGGCAAAACAGTCTGTTTCCAGTCTCAGCAATGGCTGGCTCAGCATTAGGTTACAGCATTCTAACATGCGGGGAAACCCATAGATTGCATCACTTTGCCTGGAATCTCTAGGTTAGCATGCATTAACCATGGGTTTACCACACAGGGAGAATGCCAGATAATTAAATAGCTCTAGGCGTGAAACCCGGAGCTTCTCTCTGCGCAGCAATTCCTGCAAATAATTGAATCTCCCCCTATATGGGAATAGGCACTTTTCTAATAACTGCTCACTTACCCTCTCATGAAGTTGAATCCATGAGCACAGACCAGAATATTGCCATAGGCATCAACCTTCAGAAGGTTTCCATATGTAGTATCAAACACCAAACCTCTGTGGGAAAGGGAAAAAATAAATAAAAGAAAGCACAAATCTTTAAAATACTTTTGAAAACAATGAAACAGATACAAGACCACAACATAACACAGTAAACACACTGAGAATGGATGATACAAATAAGCAACACAGCCATCCCAGCATTCTCTTTGGTAGGAACCCAGACCTTGGCTCATTTGCTGTATTTTATGAAGTGTAAATATCTCACCTGGTGGGGAAAGTTGGGTCATAGACAAAGCTTGAAAGCTCTTGGGGATAGCCGATAGATACCAGTCTTTCCACAGTCAGGTCAAAGCCAAGAGATTCATACTCGGGAGACTTGTATACTGAGAAAACACAAATGCATTACTCTAAATACAACTGTCTGCTACAATAACATCAGCATTTAACACCAGTTGGGCCATACAGTACAGCACAGTACATCTTTATCACAAATAAAATCCCAAGATAATATGAAATTGCCCCGAGTGACTCAGAGATGGTGTCCTCATGCAACTATTCTTTTTGTGCAATATAGCGTGAGACACCTGGCATGACAAGACACTACGCCACGGGTAGCAGTACCTGTGCTTAAGCACTTCTTCCTGAATTTTGTCACATAGCTGAATGTTAAATGGTTCCAAGATGAAAAAGAACACAGATAACACAAACGTATAGTATGTTACTATGACAAGGGGTGAACTTTTTTGGAAAAATGGCAACATACAGTAAGATGAGCAACTGATCCGTTATTATTCAAGTAATTTGGAGCTGTGCTGAGAGCAAATCAGAAGGAATGTAGGACTTATTAAGCTCCTACTGCAATATAACATTGTTGCGCCTTAGTTGTACTGTATTCTGTGTAGAACCTGATATGAATCATTTGTTTGGAATTTGTTCAAGATTCTTAAGGACTCCATTAGAACATCGTTATTAATAAATCACTGCTGGGCAATCAGACATCTTGGAGCGGATGTCCCATTATAAGAGCACTTGTTTAATTGCTGTATAATCACTCTGCACTGTGAGTCACTTAAGGAGTCCTGTAGTCACATAAAGTGTTACACAAACTGGTGTGCCGTCTACTATTGTGAAACAGTCTCATACTTCACTCAGACTGAGCCTGGTTGAAAGCTATGCAAACTCTGGCACCCGTCCACTAAACACAGAGGTGTATTATTTTTAGGCAGCCCCCTTTTCATGGAGTCAAATTCTTCCGCCTCTGCCTCAACACAGGATGTTCTTAATGCTGGAAACAGGATCAGGGCAAAAGAGAAAGTTTTACAGTAAATATGAAACAGTCAGAACTGAGGGAATATATACCAGAGACAGCAGCATCAGTACAGAAAACAAATGTACAACATACAGTAAGCACAACAACGGATAATAATAATAATATGCACAAAATGTTTTAAAGCAGATTATAATTGTTATTTTTTATTATTATTATTATTATTATTACTATCATCGGCATCCTTTATTCTTATGACGCCACAAGGGATCCGAAGCGCCCAATTACGGAGTACATAACCAAATAAGCAAAAACAAGAAAACAGTGACTTACAATTCAACACAATATAGGACCAGTACAAGGTATATAAACATGGCTGCGTCAGCAGACAACACTGAAATAAGTATCAAGGCGGCAGAAAACCGAGAGATTTGGTGCGGTCAAAGGGAGTAATGAAAGGAAGACAGGTTAAGTCAGAGACGTAAAAGCACATGAGGGAAGAGGGCCCTGCTAGTGAAAGCTTACATTCTAAAGGGGAGGGCAGACAGACAGGGGTGACACAGATGGGGTTAAAAGTGAGCGTGGGCCACAGAGGGCTTAGGATGAGAGACGGCTGGGTTTGGTGAAGAAGAGGGTCTTGAGAGCCCGTTTGAAGTTTTGTAGAGAGGTGGAGAGTCTGAGGGGGAGAGGTAGAGAATTCAAGAGAAAGGGAGCAACAGCACATGCAAAATCTTGGAGGTAGGAGTGGGAGGAGGTAATCAGTAGGCAAGAGGCGGTGTGCATTAGCAGAGCGAAGAGCATGGGTGGGAGTGTAAAGGAATATAAGGTCAGAGATGTAACTGGGAGAGGAGTGGGTGAGGGATTTGTAAGCGAGTGTGAAAAGCTTGAAATGGATTCAGAAGGGAAAGGGGAGCCAGTGAAGGGCTTATGAGGGGAGGTGGATGTAGCACGTTTGGTGAGGAAGATGAGCCGGGGAGCGGCACGGAGTATAGATTGGAGTAAAGAGAGATATTTGTCAGCGGCGCAAGATAGGAGGAGATTACAGTAGTCCAGTTGGGAGATGACCAGTGAGTGGATAAGGATCTTAGGGGCATCCTGGGTGAAAAAAGGGTCTGATCCTTGAAATATTTTTGAGATGAAAATGACAGGTTTGTGAGAATTGCTGAATGTGTGGTTTGAAGGAGAGGCAGGAGTCAAGGATTACTCCAAGACTGCACTTGGGGGCTAGAGGAGATAGCAGTGCCATCAACAGATAATGAAATTGTGGGAGGTGAGGTTGTGCGGGAGGGTGGGAAAATGATCAGCTCAGTATTAGACATGTTTAGTTTAATTAAGCGCTGGGACATCCAAGAAGAGATAGCAGAGAGACAGTTGGTTACACGAGTGAGGAGAGCAGGTGGGAGGTCAGGGGAGGAAAGATAGATTTGAGTATCATAAAGATGATATTGTAAGGCAAAAGAGCTAATGAGTTCACTTAAAGAAAACGTATAGAAGAAAGGAGAGAACCTTGGGGGACACCTACAGTTAGAGGAAGGAGGGGTGGAGCCTTGAGAGGAGACAGAAGGAAAGGTCAGAAAGCTAGGATAGCCAGGAGAGGGCAGTATCATGCAGACCAATGTAGTGAAGGATTTTCAGGAGAGGGTGGTCAACAGTGTCAAAAGCAGCAGAGAAGTCAAGGAGAAAATAGGATTTTAATACCTACCGGTAAATCCTTTTCTCTTAGTCCGTAGAGGATGCTGGGGATGCTTCAAGAACCAAGGGGTATAGACGGGATCCGCAGGAGACATGGGCACTTTAAGACTTTAAAATGGGTGTGAACTGGCTCCTCCCTCTATGCCCCTCCTCCAGACTCCAGTTATAGGAACTGTGCCCAGGGAGACTGACATTTCGAGGAAAAGGATTTATTTAATTTTTAAAACTAAGGTGAGATACATACCAGCTCACACCTCAAACACGCCGTACAACATGGCATTTAACAACAACGCATGCAACGGCATGACTAACATCAGCCACAGACTGACTGAACTCAACACAACATTAGTGTAATCATAACCAATAACTGAAGAAACAGCCCGCACTGGGACGGGCGCCCAACATCCTCTACGGACTAAGAGACAAGGATTTACCGGTAGGTATTAAAATCCTATTTTCTCATACGTCCTAGAGGATGCTGGGGATGCTTCAAGAACCATGGGGTTTATACCAAAGCTCCAGAACGGGCGGGAGAGTGCGGATGACTCTGCAGCACCGATTGACCAAACAAGAGGTCCTCCTCATCCAGGGTATCAAACTTGTAAAACTTCGCAAAGGTGTTTGAGCCCGACCAAGTAGCAGCTCGGCAAAGCTGTAATGCTGAGACCCCTCGGGCAGCCGCCCAGGATGAGCCCACCTTTCTGGTAGAATGGGCCTTCACTGATTTCGGTAACGGCAATCCTGCCGTAGAATGAGCTTGCTGAATCGTATTACAGATCCAGCGTGCAATAGTCTGCTTGGAAGGAGCCTCTGTTTTCCTAATTTGAGCCGTTCTGGCGACATAGATTTTCAAAGCTCTAACCACATCGAGAGACTTCGATTCCGCCAAGGCGTCAGTAGCCACTGGCACCACAATAGGCTGGTTTACGTGAAACGATGAAACCACTTTTGGCAGAAATTGCTGACGAGTTCTCAACTCCGCTCTATCAGCATGGAAGATTAAATAGGGGCTTATGTGAGACAAAGCCGCCAATTCAGATACCCGCCTTGCGGATGCCAAGGCCAACAACATGACTACTTTCCAAGTAAGGAATTTCAATTCAACCTTACGCAAAGGTTCAAACCAATGAGATTGCAGGAACTGCAACACCACATTAAGATCCCATGGTGCCACTGGGGGCACAAAGGGAGGTTGGATGTGTAACACGCCTTTCACGAAGGTCTGAACTTCTGGAAGGGAGGCCAATTCTCTGAAAGAAAATTGATAAGGCCGAAATTTGTACTTTAATTGAGCCCAACTTTAGGCCCGCATCCACACCTGCTTGCAAAAAATGGAGCAAATGCCCCAGCTGAATTTCTTCCGTAGGAGCCTTCTTGGATTCACACCAAGAGACATATTTTCTCCAAATACGGTGGTAATGCTTCGCCGTTACTGCTTTTCTAGCCTGAAGTAGTGTGGGAATGACTTCACTGGGAATAAAAGGGAGGTATGGGAGCGCTGAAGGAGTCTAATATATGAATTTAATAATGAAACAATGTTTCATATAACACATTAATGACAATAAAATAGCCTGATGAAAAAATCATAAAATAAAATAAATTTAATGAAAAATCACATAAAAAACAGTATTTATTATGACTGCGGTGTATCACCTGAAATAAATAAACAATATCTAATAACAAGTCTTTTTATGGACTGGAGCAAATAATGAAATGGCGCTTCATATGTGAATAGATATTTCAGCCGTGCATCCACGGACTAAAATATAATGTAGGTGGGAGACAATTGAGAGGTACCTCTTTTTTTCTCTATCTTATTGATATTCTGTTGGGGCAGCCCGCCCACAACCGGTGAGCGGCCGTCTGAGTCTAATTGGGTTTATGTCTATTGTGGAGCGCCAATTCTCTGTTCATTTCTAGTTTGATTTCACTGGGAATACCCTTCCGGGCTAGGATTTGGCGTTCAACCGCCATGCCGTCAAACGCAGCCGCTGTAAGTCTTGATACACGCACGGTCCTTGCTGTAACAGGTCCTCTCATAGAGGAAGAGGCCAGGGATTTTCTATGAGTAATTCTTGAAGATCGGGATACCAGGCCCTCCGTGGCCAGTCTGGAACAATGAGTATCGCCTGAACCCTTGTTCTTCTTATGATCCTTATCACCTTTGGAATGAGTGGAAATGGAGGGAACACATAGACCGACTGAAACACCCTCGGTGTCACCAGGGCGTCCACCACTATTGCTTGAGGGTCCCTCGACCTGGAACAATATCTCTGAAGTTTCTTGTTGAGGCGAGACGCCATCATGTCTATTTGAGGAATTCCCCACCGACTTGTCACTTCTGCAAAGACCTCTTGATGAAGACCCCACTCTCCTGGATGCAGATCGTGTCTGCTGAGGAAGTCTGCTTCCCAGTTGTCCACTCCTGGAATGAAGACTGCTGACAGAGCGCTTGCATGTTTTTCCGCCCAGCGAAGAACTTTTGTGGCCTCCGCCATCGCCGCTCTTTGTTCCGCCCTGGCGGTTTACGTACGCCACTGCTGTTACGTTGTCTGACTGAATCAAGACGGGCAGACCGCAAAGAAGATGTTCCGCTTGCCGAAGGCCGTTGTAAATGGCCCTTAATTCCAGAATGTTTATGTGCAGACAAGCTTCCTGGCTTGACCATTTTCCCTGGAAATTTTCCCCCTGTGTGACTGCTCCCCAGCCTCGGAGACTTGCATCCGTGGTCACCAGGATCCAATCCTGGATCCCGAACCTGCGTCCCTCTAGAAGGTGAGAACTGTGCAGCCACCACAGGAGAGAGATTCTGGTCCTGGCAGACAGGATTATTTTCCGGTGCATGTGGAGGTGAGACCCGGACCACTTATCCAACAGGTCCCACTGACACACCCTGGCATGGAACCTGCCAAACTGAATGGCCTCGTAGGCCGCCACCATTTTCCCCAGCAACCGAGTGCATTGAAGAATCAACACTCTAGCCAGTTTCAGAATCTGTTTTACCATGTTCTGTATTTCTAGAGCCTTTTCCACTGGAAGAAAAACTCTCTGTAATTCTGTATCCAGAATCATGCCCAAGAACGACAGCCGTGTTGTCGGAACCAACTGAGATTTTGGCAAGTTTAGGAGCCAACCATGTTGTTGCAGAATTGTCAGGGAGAGCGTAACGTTTTTCAGTAATTTCTCCTCGGATCTCGCCTTTATCAGGAGATAGTCCAAGTACGGGATAATTGTGATTCCCTGCTTGCGCAGGAGAACCATCATTTCCGTCATAACCTTGGTGAAAATCCTCGGAGCCGTGGACAGACCAAACGGCAACGTCTGAAATTGGTAATGACAATCCTGAACAGCAAACTCAGATAAGCCTGATGTGGAGGATATATGGGAACGTGTAAGTAGGCAACCTTTATGTCGACCGACACCATAAAATCCCCCTCCTCCAGACTGGAGATCACTGCTCGGAGAGATTCCATCTTGAATTTGAATTTTTTAGATAGAAATTGAGGGGTTTTAGGTTCAGAATCGGTCTGACCGAGCCATCCGGCTTCAGGACCACGAACAGGCTTGAATAAAAGCCTTCCCCCTGACGGGGGTACCGTGACAATGACCTGATTTTGACACAGCTTTAGTATTGCAGCGCATACTACCTCCCTTTCTGAAAGAGAAGCTGGCAAGGCCGATTTGAAAAATCGGTGAGGGGGCACATCTTGAAACTCCAATTTGTACCCTTGGGCTACTATTTCTAATACCCAAGGATCCAGGGCCGAGCGAACCCAGACCTGACTGAAGAGTTGGAGACGTGCCCCCACCGGTGCGGACTACCGCAGAGGAGCCCCAGCGTCATGCGGTGGATTTGGCAGAAGCTGGGGAGGACTTCTGCTCTTGGGAACTTGTCACAGCCTGTGACCTTTTTCCCCTTCCTCTTCCTCTCGTAGCAAGGAAGGAAGACCCTCGTCCTTTTTTGTATTTATTGGGCCGAAAGGCCTGCATATGATAGTGGGGCGTTTTCTTTTGTTGTGCAGGAACATAAGGTAGGAACGATGACTTACCCGCGGTAGCCGTAGATACCAGGTCAGTGAGGCCGTCACCAAACAAGACACTACCGTTAAACGGCAGAGACTCCATAGTCTTCTTAGAGTCAGCATCAGCATTCCATTGATGAATGCACAATGCACTTCTAGCTGAGACTGCCATGGCATTGGCCCTTCATCCCAAAAGGCCAATATCCCTCGCAGCTTCCTTTAGATAGGCTGCAGCGTCCCTGATATGACCCAGTGTCAAAAGAACGCTATTCCTGTCCAGGGAATCTATATCAGATGACAAGTTATCTGCCCACTTTTCAATAGCGCTACTCACCCACGCAGATGCAACGGCAGGCCTGAGCAGCGTACCAGTAGTGACATAAATGGATTTCAGTGTATTTTCCTGCTTACGATCCGCAGGATCCTTTAGGGCTGCCGTGTCAGGAGACGGAAGCGCCACCTTTTTGGACAGACGCAATAGCGCTTTGTGCACCGTGGGGGTTGACTCCCACTTTTCCCTGTCCCCAGAGGGGAACGGATATGCCACCGGAATTCTCTTGGGAACCTGTAACTTCTTGTCAGGATTTTCCCAAGCTTTTTCAAAAAGAGCGTTCAGTTCATGAGAGGGAGGAAAGTCACCTCAGGTTTCTTTCCCTTAAACATGCAGACCCTAGTATCAGGAACAGCAGGGTCTTCCGTGATATGTAACACGTCTTTTATCACCACAATCATGTACTGAATGCTCTTAGCCAGTTTAGGATTCAATCTGGCATCACTATAGTCGACACTGGAATCAGAGTCCGTGTCGGTATCTGTATCCGCTATCTGGGTAAATGAACGCTTCTGTGACCCCAAGGGGGTCTGAACCTGCGACAATGCATCCTCCATGGTTTTTCTCCATGTCTGGTTCTGAGACTCAGATTTATTTAATCTCTTATTCAACCGAGCCACATTTGCATTCAAAACACTCAACATATTTACCCAACCAGCCGTCGGCGGTGCCGACACGGTCACTCCCACAGTCTTTTCTGTCCCCACTCCAGCCTCCTCCTGGGAAGAGCACTCAGCCTCAGACATGTCGACACACGTGTACAGACACCCACAACCACACTGGGGCTACAGGATACAGACCCACAGCAAAGCCTGTTAGAGAAACACAGAGGGAGTTTTGCCAGCTCACAACCCAGCGCCTATCCCGGTACTGAAACGATGAAAGTAATGCCTCAGACCTGTTAGCGCTTTTATAATAATAATACAGCACCAAAATACTGTGCCCCCCCTCCCCCCCCCCCCCCCCGTTTTGCACCCTGTTACTTGTACAGCAGTGTAGGAGGTCAGGACCAGCGTCTCTGCAGCTCTGTGAAGAGAAAATGGCGCTGGTTAGAGCTGTGAGGGCTAAGCTACACCCCCTTAATGGCGCGCTTCAGTCCCGCTATTTTTTAAATATTTATACTGGCTGGGTCCGGTTTTTAGTGCCCAGGCACTGCAAGCCTCTTTTGCCAGTTTGTTTAGTGAGGTTTCATGCTGCCCAGGGCGCCCGCCCCTGCGCCATGCACCCTGTAGTATCACTGTGTGTGTGGGAGCATGGCGCCCAGCGGCCCTCAAAGACACTGAAGTCTTCTGCCATCACTTAAGTCTTCTGATCTTCTTTTACTCACCCGTCTTCTGACTTCTGGCTCTGCAAGGGGGGTGACGGCGCGGCTTCGGGAACGAGCATCTAGGCGTACCTAGCGATCAGACCCTCTGGAGCTCATGGTGTCCAGTAGCCTAAGAAGCAGAGCCTTGAAACTCACAGAAGTAGGTCTGCTTCTCTCGCCTCAGTCCCACGATGCAGGGAGCCTGTTGCCAGCAGGTCTCCCTGAAAATAATAAACCTAACAAAAAGTATTTTTCTGAGAAACTCTGGAGAGCTCCTCAGTGTGCATCCAGACTCACTGGGCACAGAATCTAACTGGAGTCTGGAGGAGGGCATAGAGGGAGGAGCCAGTTCACACCCCTTTTAAAGTCTTAAAGTGCCCATGTCTCCTGCAGATCCCGTCTATACCCCATAGTTCTTGAAGCATCCCCGGCATCCTCTAGGACGTATGAGAAAAAGCAAAGAGTAGTGGCCCTTGGCTTTAGCAGAAAGGAGATAACTGCTGACTCTTGTGAGGGCAATTTCAGTGGAGTGAAGAGCACAGAAGCCAGATTGGAATGGATCAAGCAGTGAGTGGGAGGAAAGAAACGCAGTAAGACGTTTGTAGACAATACACTCAAGGAGTCTGGAGGCAAAAGGGAGGAGAGAGACGGGAGAGATTGTGTGGATCAAGGGTAGGTTTTTTAAGAATAGGTGAGACGAGTGCATGCTTTAAGGCAGAGGGGACAGTGCCTGATGAGAGGGAGAGATTGAGGAGGTTGGCAAGATGGGAGCAGGCAGAGAGTTAGCAGGTGGGAGGGGACGGGGTCAAATGGGTAGGTGGAGGGGGGGGTGGAACGGATGAGGGCCATAAATTCCTCACCAGATACATGGGAGAAAGATATCAGAGTTGGTAAGAGGGATGAGAAGGGGTAGTAAGAGAAAGGAGGCGGCTAGTTGCTGATGATTTGGCGGGATGTGATGTCCTGACGTATGGAGTCAATTTTGCACGTGAAGTGGCAAAGTCAAGAGCAGAGAGTGAGGAGGGAAGACGAGGTGCGGGTGGGCAGAGGAGGGAGTTGAGAGTGGCAAAGAGGCGCCGGGGGTTCAAAGACCTGGAGGAGATGAAGTTCTTGGAAGTATGACTGTTTAGCGAGGGAAAGGGCAGCACTGAATTATGAGAGCATAAGTTTGAAATGGAGGAAGTCTGCCTTAGAGCGTGATTTCCTCCACAGATATAGTTAACGTAACCCATTTAAGACCTGTGATGACCCTTCCGATTTAGCAACTGCCCACATCTGCATTTTACATACTCCAGTGACCTCACCATAAGAATCTCTTTTAAACATGATGGGGGAAGAGATTTAAAGCTTCCACAGATGGGAATGCAGAAGTAAAGGTGGCACCTAAAGGTACAGGAGCAGTGAGCTATCTCATCATTTCTAATGACAGGTCTGCCATCCATGAAACAGTGCAGTGCAATGTTCTTATATGTAGTATTGGTGTTCCTAGGGGATGCAGTTACTGTAGGTTATCGGCAGTCGGGGTCCCAATGGTCAGGATACAGACACCGGTATCCTGACCACTGACAATGCCGCCAGACGGAATCCCGGCTAACAGGGGTTATTCCTAGTCGTGGGTGTCCACGACACCCTGAGTGGGAACAGAACCTGTGGCGAGCACAGCGAGCCCGCAAGGGGACTCTATGCGCTCCACATGCGGCCGGGATGCCATTGTTGGTATACTGACGGCTGGCACTCCGGCCACCGGTATATCATACTGAACTCATTTCTAGAGCCAGTCCCTCTACCAAATTGCTTACTAAGTAGAAAATACATAATCTGTTAAACGTTATTCTAATTTAAAAAAAAGAAGAAGAGATAAAGACTAAAGCAGTATTTCTATTTTACAGGGTGGGCACACAGCACACTGTAACCAGATGCAGAAGTCCCACAACCATCACGTTCTGCATGTTAATAAGAGCAATGCAGCAGTACCCAGGTAGCCAGGATAGAAGGGAATCTATTCTACAACGCTGGGCTGTTACTCACAATTTGGTCCTTTGAATGGGGCTGAATAAAGCAACTCTAAAAGGAACCACATTCAGTTGTTGGCACATTTACTGTGGCTGGAAAAAAAAAGTTCACTCATTAAAGGTACAAAGACTGAGATTCATTCTGAATCTTAATTTTGAATAAAATCCTTTCTGGAAGTTTGTTATTAAAAAACTTGAACCAGAAAATGAAACCTTGACTCCTTTGTAAAGGCTGTTGCTGCTAATTATTCAGATCACCTGGTTTCAGTAGATAATTCCTGGTTTAAAGTCCACGCACCAACTGACTCCGGTGGGAAATCTCCCTACACCTGGAGATATCTGGAAATTATGTTGCTCGGGCAACAATTAAACCAAAATAAAACATGTAGCCTGATCAAGTGAAATATGATATGGGCATGTTTTTTTTCCCCTTATTATAAGATGCAATTTACCGGAGCCTGTTTAGGTATACATGTACATGCATCAGATGCAGGTTGGAAAAAATAAAGTTTATTTTGCACTGACGTTTTAAGAAAAAAGAAAGAAAAAAATGTATCCTGCTTATTATACTTATACTGTGAAACACTAATATGTATTAGAAGCCTTGATCAACCATCAGCCGACATATCGTGCCGCCCATGCACGATGATGCAATGGTATGTCGTCGCAATGTACACGTCATATATCTTCTGATTGACCGTGCAGCGCAGCCAACCAGAAGATAACGTTAACGACACATGAAACTGCGCGGTCGCGGGTACATGCTGCACAATCCAGATATGTAGTTATGATTTGCCTGGAAACGACATGTCACACCAATTTCGTCCTGGTGTGTACCCTAAGACGCACAAGCCGACTACACTGATTAAAATGATATGCGGCATGTGTATATTCTGAGTGCGACTGCAGGTGTATCTGCATAAAAAATGCTACGTTACAGTGTTTTCCACTGACACTTTAATGTAGCATGAAAGCTGGAGGATTTCATGCGCCCAGTGCACCGCAACTCATAACGTACCAGGAAGGACGCATCTGTACAACTGAATATATGTAGATAGATAATGTAGATAGACTAAACATATAAAAACATACAAAGTACACTCAGATAGATTAAATTGAACATAAGAATGTTAGTTGTAGTTTTCTTAGAAAAGAAAAGCATTGGTCTTACAGTGGCTTACAAAAGGATAATTTATAGATAAACTGTATAAAATGTAACATATTTTTTTTAAATATACGTTTACTGAAGAAAAAAAAAGGTATGACAAAGAAAGTAAACGATACAGGAATGTATGGCACAGCATTGAGGTAGAAACAGCCCACAATAGGTATGAGTAATATCGGAAAACAGAGGGACAATAACCCATCCATAAAAGAGTAAAATCCACAACCAGAGCAAAACATCAACGGCATCAAATATACAATTTAAAGAAGGCACCGTAGAGTTAAATATGCTAAGGAAAATAGTAAATGACACAATTAAAAGGGGGAGCACCTCCTTCTAAAACAGACATATTATACCACGTGGTCAGGTAAACTATCTTGCGAATGTGGTCTGTTTCCACACTAGAGAGTGTAAAGATATAGGGCAACCAAATATCAAAGAATTTCAGTGTTCGTGATTCGGCATCTAATGAACACTCAACCCAGTCCATTTGGTAAACATAAGCAAGTCTGGGGAGCATAAATGTCAGAGAGATACGTTCAGGCTGGATCCACTGAGACAAGATAGTTTTCTGGGCCACAGCAGCTACTTTAGCCAATAAAAGACGAACACCTACTGAAGGCTTAGCAGCTGGCGAAGGAGAATAAATCATACCACAGAGCCCAGGGCATGGTTATCGTAAATGGGATATGTAAAAAAAAAAATAAGAATTTACTTACCGATAATTCTATTTCTCGTAGTCCGTAGTGGATGCTGGGGACTCCATCAGGACCATGGGGTTTTGCGGCTCCGCAGGAGACAGGGCACAAAAGTAAAAGCTTTAGGATCAGGTGGTGTGCACTGGCTCCTCCCCCTATGACCCTCCTCCAAGCCTCAGTTAGGATACTGTGCCCGGACGAGCGTACACAATAAGGAAGGATTTTGAATCCCGGGTAAGACTCATACCAGCCACACCAATCACACTGTACAACCTGTGATCTGAACCCAGTTAACAGCATGATAACAGCGGAGCATCTGAAAAGATGGCTCACAACAATAATAACCCGATTTTTGTAACAATAACTATGTACAAGTATTGCAGACAATCCGCACTTGGGATGGGCGCCCAGCATCCACTACGGACTACGAGAAATAGAATTATCGGTAAATAAATTCTTATTTTCTCTGACGTCCTAAGTGGATGCTGGGGACTCCGTCAGGACCATGGGGATTATACCAAAGCTCCCAAACGGGCGGGAGAGTGCGGATGACTCTGCAGCACCGAATGAGAGAACTCCAGGTCCTCCTCAGTCAGGGTGTGCCCCTGACCAAGTATCAGCTCGGCAAAGTTGTAAAGCCGAGACCCCTCGGGCAGCCGCCCAAGATGAGCCCACCTTCCTTGTGGAATGGGCATTTACATATTTTGGCTGTGGCAGGCCTGCCACAGAATGTGCAAGCTGAATTGTACTACACATCCAACTAGCAATCGTCTGCTTAGAAGCAAGAGCACCCAGTTTGTTGGGTGCATACAGGATAACAGCAAGTCAGTTTTCCTGACTCCAGCCGTCCTGGAAACTATATTTTCAGGGCCCTGACAACATCTAGCAACTTGGAGTCCTCCAAGTCCCTAGTAGCCGCAGGTACCACAATAAGCTGGTTCGGGTGAAACACTGACACCACCTTAGGGAGAAACTGGGGATGAGTCCGCAGCTCTGCCCTGTCCGAATGGACAATCAGATATGGGCTTTTTTGAGACAAACGCCGCCAATTCTGACACTCGCCTGGCCGAGGCCAGGGCCAACAGCATGGTCATTTTCCCTGTGAGATATTTCAAATCCACAGATTTGAGCGGTTTAAACCAATGTGATTTTAGGAATCCCAGAACTACGTTGAGATCCCACAGTGCCACTGGAGGCACAAAAGGGGGTTGTATATGCAGTACTCCCTTGACAAACTTCTGGACTTCAGGAACTGAAGCCAATTCTTTCTGGAAGAAAATCGACAGGGCCGAAATTTGAACCTTAATGGACCCCAATTTGAGGCCCATAGACACTCCTGTTTGCAGGAAATGCAGGAAACGACCGAGTTGAAATTTCTTCATGGGGCCTTCCTGGCCTCACACCACGCAACATATTTTCGCCACATGTGGTGATAATGTTGTGCGGTCACCTCCTTCCTGGCTTTGACCAGGGTAGGAATGACCTCTTCCGGAATGCCTTTTTCCCTTAGGATCCGGCGTTCAACCGCCATGCCGTCAAACGCAGCCGCGGTAAGTCTTGGAACAGACATGGTACTTGCTGAAGCAAGTCCCTTCTTAGCGGCAGAGGCCATGAGTCCTCTGTGAGCATCTCTTGAAGTTCCGGGTACCAAGTCCTTCTTGGCCAATCCGGAGCCACGAGTATAGTTCTTACTCCTCTACGTCTTATAATTCTCAATACCTTGGGTATGAGAAGCAGAGGAGGGAAGACATACACCGACTGGTACACCCACGGTGTTACCAGAACGTCCACAGCTATTGCCTGAGGGTCTTTTGACCTGGCGCAATACTTGTCCAGTTTTTTGTTCAGACGGGACGCCATCATGTCCACCTTTGGTCTTTTCCAACGGTTCACAATCATGTGGAAGACTTCCCGATGAAGTCCCCACTCTCCCGGGTGGAGGTTGTGCCTGCTGAGGAAGTCTGCTTCCCAGTTGTCCACTCCCGGAATGAACACTGCTGACAGTGCTATCACATGATTTTCCGCCCAGCGAAAAATCCTTGCAGTTTCTGCCATTGCCCTCCTGCTTCTTGTGCCGCCCTGTCTGTTTACGTGGGCGACTGCCGTGATGTTGTCCCACTGGATCAATACCGGCTGACCTTGAAGCAGAGGTCTTGCTAAGCTTAGAGCATTGTAAATTGCCCTTAGCTCCAGTATATTTATGTGGAGAAAAATCTCCAGACTTGATCACACACCCTGGAAATTTTTTCCCTGTGTGACTGCTCCCCAGCCTCTCAGGCTGGCCTCCGTGGTCACCAGCATCCAATCCTGAATGCCGAATCTGCGGCCCTCTAGAAGATGAGCACTCTGTAACCACCACAGGAGAGACACCCTTGTCCTTGGAGATAGGGTTATCCGCTGATGCATCTGAAAATGCGATCCGGACCATTTGTCCAGCAGATCCCACTGAAAAGTTCTTGCGTGGAATCTGCCAAATGGAATCGCTTCGTAATAAGCCACCATTTTTCCCAGGACTCTTGTGCAATGATGCACTGACACTTTTCCTGGTTTTAGGAGGTTCCTGACTAGCTCGGATAACTCCCTGGCTTTCTCCTCCGGGAGAAACACCTTTTTCTGGACTGTGTCCAGAACCATCCCTAGGAACAGCAGACGTGTCGTCGGAAACGGCTGCGATTTTGGATATTTAGAATCCACCCGTGCTGTCGTAGAACTACTTGAGATAGTGCTACTCCGACTTCCAACTGTTCTCTGGACCTTGCCCTTATCAGGAGATCGTCCAAGTAAGGGATAATTAAGACGCCTTTTCTTTGAAGAAGAATCATCATTTCGGCCATTACTTTGGTAAAGACCCGGGGTGCCGTGGACAATCCAAACGGCAGCGTCTGAAACGGATAGTGACAGTTCCGTACCACGAACCTGAGGTACCCTTGGTGAGAAGGGCAATTTGGGACATGGAGGTAAGCATCCTTGATGTCCAGGGACACCATATAGTCCCCTTCTTCCTGGTTCGCTATCACTGCTCTGAGTGACTCCATCTTGATTTGAACCTTTGTATGTAAGTGTTCAAAGATTTCCCATTTAGAATAGGTCTCACCGAGCCGTCTGGCTTCAGTACCACAATATAGTGTGGAATAATACCCCTTTCCTTGTTGTAGGAGGGGTACTTTGATTATCACCTGCTGGGAATACAGCTTGTGAATTGTTTCCAATACTGCCTCCCTGTCGGAGGAAGACGTTGGTAAAGCAGACATCAGGAGCCTGCGAGGGGGAGACGTCTCGAATCTCCAGTCTGTACCCCTGGGATACTACTTGTAGGATCCAGGGGTCCACTTGCGAGTGAGCCCACTACGCGCTGAAACTCTTGAGACGACCCCCCACCGCACTTGAGTCCGCTTGTACGGCCCCAGCGTCATGCTGAGGACTTGGCAGAAGCTGTGGAGGGCTTCTGTTCCTGGGAATGGGCTGCCTGCTGCAGTCTTCTTCCCTTTCCTCTATCCCTGGGCAGATATGACTGGCCTTTTGCCCGCTTGCCCTTATGGGGACGAAAGGACTGAGGCTGAAAAGACGGTGTCTTTTTCTGCTGAGATGTGATTTGGGGTAAAAAAGGTGGATTTTCCAGCTGTTGCCGAGGCCACCAGGTCCGATGGACCGACCCCAAATAACTCCTCCCCTTTATACGGCAATACTTCCATGTGCCGTTTGGAATCTGCATCACCTGACCACTGTCGTGTCCATAAACATCTTCTGGCAGATATGGACATCGCACTTACTCTTGATGCCAGAGTGCAAATATCCCTCTGTGCATCTCGCATATATAGAAATGCATCCTTTAAATGCTCTATAGTCAATAAAATACTGTCCCTGTCAAGGGTATCAATATTTTCAGTCAGGGAATTCGACCAAGCCACCCCAGCGCTGCACATCCAGGCTGAGGCGATCGCTGGTCGCAGTATAACACCAGTATGTGTGTATATACCTTTTTAGGATATTTTCCAGCCTCTCAGCTGGCTCCTTGAGGGCGGCCCTATCTGGGGACGGTACCGCCACTTGTTTTGATAAGCGTGTGAGCACCTTATCCACCCTAAAGGGTGTTTCCCAACGCGCCCTAACTTCTGGCGGGAAAGGGTATACCGCCAATAATTTTCTATCGGGGGAAACCCACGCATCATCACACACTTCATTTAATTTATCTGATTCAGGAAAAACTACAGGTAGTTTTTTCACACCCCACATAATACCCTTCTTGTGGTACTTGTAGTATCAGAAATATGTAACACCTCCTTCATTGCCCTTAACATGTAACGTGTGGCCCTAAAGGAAAATACGTTTGTTTCTTCACCGTCGACACTGGAGTCAGTGTCCGTGTCTGTGTCGACCGACTGAGATAAATGAGCGTTTTACAGCCCCTGACGGTGTTTGAGACGCCTGGACAGGTACTAATTTGTTTGCCGGCCGTCTCATGTCGTCAACCGACCTTGCAGCGTGTTGACATTATCACGTAATTCCTTAAATAAGCCATCCATTCCGGTGTCGACTCCCTAGAGAGTGACATCACCATTTCAGGCAATTGCTCCGCCTCCTCACCAACATCGTCCTCATACATGTCGACACACACGTACCGACACACAGCACACACACAGGGAATGCTCTGATAGAGGACAGGACCCCACTAGCCCTTTGGGGAGACAGAGGGAGAGTTTGCCAGCACACACCAAAAACGCTATAATTATACAGGGACAACCTTTATATAAGTGTTTTTCCCTTATAGCATTTTAATATATATATATACATATCGCCAAATAAGTGCCCCCCCTCTCTGTTTTAACCCTGTTTCTGTAGTGCAGTGCAGGGGAGAGCCTGGGAGCCTTCCCACCAGCATTTCTGTGAGGGAAAATGGCGCTGTGTGCTGAGGAGAATAGGCCCCGCCCCCTTTTCGGCGGGCTTCTTCTCCCGTTTTTCTGAGACCTGGCAGGGGTTAAATACATCCATATAGCCCCCAGGGGCTATATGTGATGTATTTTTAGCCAGAATAAGGTACTATCATTGCTGCCCAGGGCGCCCCCCCCCAGCGCCCTGCACCCTCAGTGACCGCTGCTATGAAGTGTGCTGACAACAATGGCGCACAGCTGCAGTGCTGTGCGCTACCTTATGAAGACTGAAGAGTCTTCTGCCGCCGTTTCTGGACCTTCACTTTTCGGCATCTGCAAGGGGGGTCGGCGGCGCGGCTCCGGGACGAACCCCAGGGTGAGACCTGTGTTCCGACTCCCTCTGGAGCTAATGGTGTCCAGTAGCCTAAGAAGCCAATCCATCCTGCACGCAGGTGAGTTCACTTCTCTCCCCTAAGTCCCTCGTAGCAGTGAGCCTGTTGCCAGCAGGACTCACTGAAAATAAAAAACCTAACAAACTTTTACTCTAAGCAGCTCTTTAGGAGAGCCACCTAGATTGCACCCTTCTCGGCCGGGCACAGAAATCTAACTGAGGCTTGGAGGAGGGTCATAGGGGGAGGAGCCAGTGCACACCACCTGATCCTAAAGCTTTTACTTTTGTGCCCTGTCTCCTGCGGAGCCGCAAAACCCCATGGTCCTGACGGAGTCCCCAGCATCCACTTAGGACGTCAGAGAAATCAGTGATACAAGAGTGGAAATCTTTCCAGAATGATTGTACAATGGCGCAGAACCACAAACAGTGAAGAACATCTGCTTTGGGTAAAGTATATTTAAAGCAATTGGAATTATCGGACACACCCGTTATGTATTGAAGTTTTGGGGAAGAGTAGGCCCTGTGTAATATTTTATATTGCATTTTGGCAAAAGAAGAAGATATGAATTGCTTGTTTAATAAAACCGAGGTTTTAACTATAGCCTGCAATGAAAGATCAGGGAAGGAGTCTCTCCACTTAGCCAAACCTGTAATGATAAGGTTAAAAGTGGAGAGAGGCCCACACTACTGCTTTTTATCAAAACTAAAATTTAACTTTTATTTTTAATAATGATAAAAAATACTGTGAAATAATTAAAAAACAAGAATTAGACATTAATGTGAATAGAAAAAAAAGGAATTTGTGAGATTAAAAAAAAAACAGTGTGTATCACTGTGTGTGTATGATATCCCTGTACAGTATTATTTGTTTAAGATATTTATAAACTTCATCGGGATATGTATGTGTTGTCCGATTATTATAGTAATAAAGTGACTCGGTTCCGCAAGAATAAGCGTCTACCGTGTGTTACTTGAATGTCAAGTGCTGATACTCAGACACTTTCTAAATAATACTTGTCATAAATATAATAATAAACTTATTTTCTATCAAATAAAGTGCACCAGAAATCTTAAGAGATATGATGCTGTGCTATATCCACAATAAATTCAAAGTATTATAATATAACTTAAATCCCCTTGACCACTGATATGGACATTAAGGTATTGATTACAAGTTGGTGTTCAATACGTGATTGGTACACGGGGCATCAAAATCACATAATAAAAATATAACTAGTTCAGTAGTCATTTCCCAATACCTTTTCCCTATTTTGTTTTCAATTGGTGTAGTTTTCTCCTGTCCTATTGTTAGGGGAGGAGCTTGTAGATTCTTAGCTGATGCTAGGAAGATTTAATACCTCTCTGCATTAGTTCAGCTCACTTAAATTTACACTTTAAGATTCCCAAATAATACACTTTTTTTAAGAAGTCATGGCGACTGTAGTTAAAGTGTTAAAAAAAAATTGGTTTAAACCAGCCAACCCTGATCAGAAGTTTATCTGCCATACAGTAAGAGCTGCAGAATATTAAAATAAGATTTCTCCTTTTTTTAGGTGCAATTCACCATAGGCAAGATGCAATGTCTGCACTAGTAGGACAGGTCCGTTGTTTGTATGGAAGCAATAGGAACAGCACACACAAGGGAGTTTCTTTAGTAGCATGGTGCCATAAGTATTTGATTTGATTGTGATACACAGCTATGCCTATAATATTATTTTAGTAAATAAGCCCAGATATTTTAAACAGTTGCTTTAGGTTGCTAGAAGTACTGGCTGATAAGCTAAAGCAGTGACAAGCTCTGATAGGCTTTTTCCTGCTGTATTGTCATATTTGTTTGTCATAACTTGTAATACTTGTTTATATTTCTTCCTGATGTGTTATTTGAGATCGGTGTCTTTTTTTTTTTTTTTCTTTTTTTTTTTTACCTTGTATGTATTGTTTTAACTTATTGGTGAGTTTAAATGTAAAGTGCAGCTTTTTGAAGGTTAGAGGACCTCCCATGAGACCCCCAGAAGTGTATCAGGTTGCATATAACCTATCTAAAATTGAAAACATGAATTTGTCAATGATTTTAATTGGATTCTTTGATCTGTTTCCAATTAATGTCAGATAAGTGTGTTTAATCTCTGTTAGGACCTGTCCTAGAATAAAGAAATAAAATGTAAAACAAGAGAAACACTCTAGCTTCTTCCTTCAATGGGCGCCAGACGGAAGAGAGAGGTAATCTAAGACTACGCTAATGTATTCGCTACAGTGTAAAGCAAGGAGACCAAGTACATTGTCTAAAAGCTTCACATTGACACAGACAGTCAAATGATCCAGTTGCTGGCTTGAATTTCGAAAACTAATCTGCCTAATCGACGTTATATATTTTATTTCCTAACTTTAATGAAATGTTATTAAATTTGTTTGAAGAAAAAAAAAATACTTCCTAGAAAGATGAAGACAAACTAAGCGCAGGAAGGCACGGTCAATGGGAATACGACCAGGGTGAATGTACAGCGGTCACTTATTCTGATATACTGTAGTAAGTGCAGAGTGTACACTGTACAAAGGTGCACAATATCATTGGATTATAAATTATTATTATAATTATAAATGACACAATATAATTAAAAATAAATAAATCAAAAAATGAAATCTACTCTTTTATAAATAGTTGGGGTAAAATAACAGATGCTACACTGCTCTCCTGGGGGCCCTGTTTGATAAAGAGATGTAGTTATATTCATTATTCCAAGTAGTTATCTACGCCTTTGACCCATGTGACCTCACTAAAAGTGGGGACACACTAAACAGTATACAGATGTAGCATCTCTGCTTACTACATGGCGCGCCTCACTGCGATTATTAGCAGTCAAAGATCTCTCCATTAATGCCTAGGGATGTGCGCATGCGTACAGACGCATAGGAACAATAGTCATACCAGCTACACTATGCCACAATGTGCATACATTGCACAAAGCTGAGTAGTGTGTAGTAGACGATGTTGCAGCTCACAACAACTACGTACAGGGTCTACCCACACATCCACCCAATTCATCATTTCATGAATTGGGTGGTCACATCGCCCCACCGTGCTGCACATCAGATGGGACAATGCTGCAGTCGATGCAGTACTGTTACACTATGTATGTAACAATATATTGCGTCATCATTCAGTGGATGGTGTAGTTTGCATGGTGATGTGATATATTGTTACATCGCATTGCACCATCGTTCAGGAGTGTACCCAGCTTAAGCTGAAGTTCCTACCATGATACAGACATACAATATTACATTACTGCAGTACCTCAGTGAGGTCACTGATTGCTAGTGTATTGATAGGCTGAGTTATGAATGTATACAACAGCTATGGCAATTGTATGCAGTAACAGGAGCAATTAAAGCGAGAAAAGTTACATAAAGTAATAAAGACATATGAAACTTATCTGACGCTACAATCTGGCAGGATCACACTGCTCTATGCATTATATGACAATCTCTAGAAGATTCCCAGCATCCCCCCTGCCCTGTCTTCACTGACAATCACATGAGTGGACAGGTCACTGCCCCCCCATAAGGTCAGCAAACTTAATCCTGAAATAATTTATAATGCTGTGAGCGTCACAATTATTAGATTGCCGCAGGGTGTTCTACTCCTCTCCCACTGCACTTCATAACCGGTGACAACAAGCAAGAGATAATAAACGGCTGCACCGACACTGGTAAGACGCACCATGCAATCACTAACTAGAAAAGTAAAAATGCTGTAATGCTAAAATGTGTGACTTAGCAGTGATGCACTGGTAATGATAATGCAAGTGCCAGTTTTACAGAAGGTCCTATTCAGTGAGGTTACATGGAAGGCTCTTTAACAGTTTTGTGTGTCTGACTTGCACACAAAATAAAGGTCATGAGAGAATGTGATGTGTACCCAGTGGTGGTCATAAGGGCAGAAGGTCTAATTTACAAGTAAACACATCTGACTGACAGCTTGTTTTCCTCCCTAACACTTTACCGTTTCCATTAGCTGCTATTTAATACCCCTGCTGTAAACACAACCACTGCACCATCTCTTTAATGCACTGAATGTCAACGAGGCATGAACTTGGATGAGGTTAAGCAGCACCAAGTCACTTTCAAGCACAAGTATTAAAATAGAGCAAGTACAAGAGGCCAAGGATGACACCCACTGGAAAACTAAATGTCCTCATTGACACCAGAGGATGTAGCCCAGCTGTACATGAGTGGCGCAAACTCTATGAATTAACCCTTTCAGTATATATAGCTGTGGCTTACAATTCAAGAAGCCATTTTGTGAGTTGAAGGAATATCCATAAATGAACAGCCAGACACCTGTCACTAGGAACATCGCCTTTACTGTGTGTATGTGACCATGTGAAGCAGTGATAGGCAACATAGTACACATTCCATGTAACCTCATGTCCCTTCATCTCAGCAATAAGGTAAAACAATATATTTAATGAACAAAGAGACACAAATCAAATGGGGTTAGTATCTCTAGTAGGTGCAAATAACATCTAGTGGTGTAAGCAAAATTAAATTGTGCATTCGTTGTAAAAAAAAAATAGAGGTTTTATTTGTTATTAATTATAAAAATATCTTAGCCAGGGGTGTGCTATAGTCTGTCGACATGAGAATGCTGACATGGTTGTAATGTCGACATACTTGGAATGTTGACATTGACCATGTCAACACTGATGAAATGGTGACATGATTAGAATACTGACAAAATATCACTGGTGGTCTAAGGGTGACTTAAGCTGGGTACACACTAGGCCAACGGATGGCCCGTCCTGCTGATCCGCGACCTACTGTATATGACGATTTGTAAGTATATGCACACTTACCGATCGTCAGCCCCATGTGTTGTGCCTGACTTTACAAATGGGTTGACATTTACATGTACCTGTCCATTTGTGATGTCAGTCACCAGCAGCCTCTGCTGCAAGTGTGGGGGCAGCTATAACATTCACAGACATATCGGGGTTACACAACTGCCGACGTGCCCACGATATAGCGACCATTCAATTGAATGGCCGATATATCAGCAGTGTGGGCCCAGCTTTACCTGGTACCGCGGGTCCAGCAACTCCAGCGTTGTCTTCAGGGTCCAAGGGTAACGTCCTTAAGACCTTCATCTCATGTTGTGCTGCTAAGTATATTGCCAACTCCTATCCCTCCCCGTAGTACCTAACCTTAACCTCCTCTTCCACAGCTTAACCCTCCCCCTAGTGCCTAACCCTAACCTGTAGCCTAACCCTAACCTCCTCTCCCATAGCCCAATCCTCCCCCTTGTGTCTAACCCTAACCTCCCCTCCTGTAGCCTAACCCTAACCTCCTCTCCCATAGCCCAATCCTCCCCCTTGTGTCTAACCCTAACCTCCCCTCCTGTAGCCTAAGCCTAACCCTAACCTCCCCTCCTGTAACCTAACCTTAACCTCCCCTCCTGTAGCCTAACCCTAGCCCTCTGCTGCCAGTCCATGCATCATGTCGATATTTCACATGTCAACATTGTGAACATGTTGACATTCTGTAGATGCTGACATTCCACATGTCGATATTCTGAGCTGACATAATCAATGTCAACATTGTGGTGTCAACATTATGAATGCATTCCATTAGCAAGCATTTTAAATGTGTTTTACAAGCTGAAACAAACAAAATTTGCCAATTGAGCTGGAAAGAGCTGGGGGTCGTAGTAGAAGGCTAACAGGGCCACATGTGACTCTATGGCTGCCTGTTGCCCATCGTTGGTGTGAAGAGACATTATACTCAGAGGGCCACATGTGACTCTATGGCTGCCTGTTGCCCATCGTTGGTGTGAAGAGACATTATACTCAGAGGGCCACATGTGACTCTATGGCTGCCTGTTGCCCATCGTTGGTGTGAAGAGACATTATACTCAGAGGGCCACATGTGACTCTATGGCTGCCTGTTGCCCATCGTTGGTGTGAAGAGACATTATACTCAGAGGGCCACATGTGACTCTATGGCTGCCTGTTGCCCATCGTTGGTGTGAAGAGACATTATACTCAGAGGGCCACATGTGACTCTATGGCTGCCTGTTGCCCATCGTTGGTGTGAAGAGACATTATACTCAGAGGGCCACATGTGACTCTATGGCTGCCTGTTGCCCACCGCTAGTGTGAACAGACATTCTATGGATTCTTTTAACTTTCTGCAGAACTCACCTTGCAGTATAAACCAAAACACACATTCTACCATTTGTAATTTGACTTACGGAGGCATTGTTTCATACAGCTCTATGAAATTAGATAAGAAAATAATCTGCTGTCTTTCATGTAAATATTCACAGAAATTGACCTTCAACTTTACTATACAGAAAATAAATAGGTTCTATCTAGATTATCTTGTTCCAGCATGTTCATGTTGGTCACAAAATGTCAGTAGGATCATAATCCTATAACCTCTTTATCTCACACAGGGATGAGCTGTTAAGACTTTTGTAACAAAGTCCATTCCCTCAGACATTTCCCAGGCTTAGCTGACCCACGTAATCATCTAAAAAAATGCTTCTAAGAAACAGTGACGACATGCTAATAGTAAAGGGAAAAGCTATAAATAGCGGCTTTGTAAGGCCTCAGAATTCTTTCCATCCTCACCAGCAAGTGTATAATCCATATCAAATCCGAAGCATTTGATCTTTTCCATGGCTAGGCTTCTATTCACAAAGACCCTAGAAGACAAGAAAGGAAAATTACACGTGAGACCTCATTTATTGCCCATCATGGAGTCAACAAATTGACAGCATAATGTTTCTGTCAGGCTCGACAGCTACTTAAGGCAGCAATGTCAAACGGAAGGCTTTTTTCCCCCTTAAAATTGCAAATACCTTTTAGAATGAATCTGGTTATTTTCCTTAGCTAACTTCCTAAAAATAATTATCTCCTTGCTGGGAAATAAGTATGGCTGCCAGTCGTACACCCAGACTCTCAAACTCATTATATCATATAAAAGGGAGAGAATGAAGGAGAAGGTTTCACAGTGCTTAGAGAGCTCAGAGGGGCATTCCAAAGCT
This sequence comes from Pseudophryne corroboree, assembly GCF_028390025.1. NCBI lineage: Eukaryota > Metazoa > Chordata > Amphibia > Anura > Myobatrachidae > Pseudophryne > Pseudophryne corroboree. Next base: position 682,819,555 of record NC_086446.1, read on the forward strand.
TATCTGCACACTACAATCATATGCCATCTGACTGTGGTTACCATGGTAATCACATCACATTTTGAAGATTTGGAGAATTATAAATCATTAATAGCAACCTGACAACAAACCAAAGAGAAATGTCAAATTCCAAGCCTCTTGCCACAGCGATTTTTTTAAATCAGCAGATTTATTCAAGCAATTGCTGCTTTAAGAAGTGGATTCAGTTATACCTTAGCAGCTTTGCATGACACGTGCTGCGCACGTAACAGCAATAATGGCAGCTCACATGTTTTTGAATCGGCCACTAAGTGTCATTGACATATAAATGGGAACAAAAACATAACTGACCATGCAACATAAAAATAGTTACAATGAGAATCTTATATAACTTCCCTTAAAGGCTACAGGGAATGAGAGGATTAATTATCTACAAGTCACAAAAAATATGTGCACCTTCATAACAAGATCATTTCTATCACAAAATTATTTCTTTAATAAAACCTTATTAAGTTTGTTGCTTTACGAAGACTAGCTTTCAACATATCATGCCAGTGTTAGCCATGTCCTTCCTCTGCATTAGAGTGTGCATATACCAGTCTTATTTAGCAATATATTTCCTCTCTGCATTGGAGTGTGCATATACCAGTCTTATTTAGCAAGGACTTTCCTCTCTGCATTGGTGTGTGCATATACCAGTCTTATACCCCTTTCAGACCTCACATGGCGGGTCGCACCCGGGAGCCGTCCACGGGTGCAACCCGCTTCAGGCCCCTTTCACTGTGGCGTCCCAGTCCGACATATTGCTGGGTTGGTGAAGTCAGCGGTGACGCGCGCGGAGGCGGCGCTTGGAGATCAGATGATCTCCAAACATCGCTCATCCATACACTGTGAACGAGAAACAGGTCACATCGACTCAGCAAACCCGTTCACACCGCACAGCAACCAGGGATGAAACAGTGTTCAACCCTGGTCACTACCAGGGTTGAAATACCGGGTCGCTCTGGTGTGTATAAGCCAGCGTTATTTAGCAATGTCTTTCCTTTCTGCATTGGAGTGTGCATGTGTTCTACAGTATGTAAGCACGAAAAGTAGTTTGCTAAGCTAAACCCACCAAATAGCTGTGAAATCCATGGCAAGGAATGAGACAAAGGGCCTAATTCAAGGTTGATTGCAAAACAACATTTTGCTCTAATAGACTAAACCATGTGCAGCGCAGGTGGGGCAGGTATAACATGTGCAGAGAGAGTTACATTTGGGTTGGTTATTTTTTTTCTGTGCAGGGTAAATACTGGCTGCTTTATTTTTACACTGCAATTTAGATTTCACCAAAATGTAACTTTCTCTGCACATGTTATATCTGCCCCACCTGCATTGCACATGGTTTTGCCCACTAGAGGAAAATTTTGTTTTGCAGTCAACCTTTAATTAGGCCCAAAGGGTGGTATCCGATTAGCCACAGTAAATTACCGCAGTTAATTGTCTTGTCGGGGGCTATCCAAGTAGCCCTGATAAGGTGGCGCAAGATGCGGTTTAGGATTTTGCCTCAGGCAGGCAAAACCATATCCCTGAAAGCAGTCCCATTTTCCTGCGAAAATGGAGCTGTGGCCACCGAAAACACACAAGGTTCTCTGAAACTGTGTTTTTTGGGAGAAAATGTATTTTTTTATGGATAATCTAATTGGATAGTCTGTAAAAAAAAATATTGGTGATACATTGGGAAAAAGTGTGAAAACCAATGTTTAACCACAGCTAATTGGATACAGCCCTTAAAGGGAATGCATACTTAATCTGGTTACTCCAAAAATACTGTATACTGATAGGTTAATTGGCTCCTGACAAAAAAATAACCCTAGTGTGTGCGTGTGTTTAGAGCAGACTAGATGGGCCAAGTGGTTCTTATCTGCCGTCAAATTCTGTTTTAGTTATTTGAATTTTTTTTATAAAAACAAAAGAAGATCCATAATGAAATACGGTATAATATTATAGTTTATTTTTAATGGTTACAGTATAGTGGATAAAGAAATATTTGTATCTTATCATTGCACACTTTACTTGAAAATACATGAGCAACAGACTGACTGATGGCAGAGGGAAATAGCACAGCTTTCCACGAGCCACTGCAGATATGTGATGTGTAACAGAGAGTGTAAGTAGGTGCTGAGTGATCCAAGAACATTTACAGCTCATCAAAGTCAAACCCAAGATGTAAAAAAATAATTTGTTTTTGTGCCTGCCTGTCTAAGTAGCTAAGGTAATTTCCAAAATATGGAAAGCCTATGGGGAGACTGAGTTTTTATTCCTGAACTAATATTTTGGACCAGTCATTCACCAGGTTGTGAGTAAACACCTTCCCATCTCCCTTCTCCACCTATTCCTACCACTCACTCCCTACTGTATAGGGACTGGGTGTTTTGGTTTCTCTCTCTCTCCTAGGAAATATTTGTCCCCTTTTCTCTCCATAGTGGAACCCGTGCTTACTGCCCAATCACCTTATCCCCTCTCCCATAGCACTCCTCCATCCACTTTGCTTTGCCACATTGTCCCTCTAGTCTGGGAGTCCTCCACTCTGCCCCGCCACCCTGTCACTTTTCCTCTTCCTCTCCCTACTGGAAACCCTCTTCACTGCCCAACCACATTGTCCCCCTTCCTTTCTCTTTTCCTTGACTCTCTCCCTCCCTGCCACCTTGTCACTCTACCCTACTACCCCCTCCATTATGCCTTGCCACATTGTTGCTTCTCTCCTGGGATCCCTCCACTCTGCCCTGCCACCTTGTCCGCTCAATTTCCTGATATCCCTCCACAAAATTTCTACCCCTCTCCTCTCTTACTCCTTGGATTCCTCCCTGCGACCTTGTCTACTCTCCTTTCTCTGCTGGAATCCCTCCACTCTGCAATGCCAGCTTGTTTTTTCTCCTCTCTCTCTCTGTTTTTCTCTCTCCTCAGATCCCTCTACTCTGCCCTGCCAGCTTGTCCCTACGGGCTGAAACACACGCGCCGGCTTTTGCCGGCCGGGAAAAAGCCGGATGGCTTTTTCCCGTGCCGGTGTTGTAATGAACAGTGCAAAGGGTAGGATCCTTTCACACTGCACGGTCCCGGCCCGGCTGCCGGGTTGCAGCCGGAAATATCCACTGGAATGCCCGGCTGCCGGGCCGGGGCCGTGCCGTCTTTCAAGGCAGTGAACTGTGTGTGTGAAGCGGAGCTTTCACACACAACGTTTTTTTTCCAAGCCGTGTCTGCTGCTGCGCATGCGCACAGCATTACACATCGCTCAAAGCCGTTGTGTGTGAAAGACTCTGCCGGATGGCAAAAAGCCAGACGAAGTTTGTCCGGCTTTTTGCCAACCGGGGAAAACCGGCTTGTGTGTTATAGCCCTACTTCTCTCTTCCTCTCTCGTGACAACTCTCATCTGCCCTACCACCTTGTCACTTCTCCTCTCTCTCTCTCTCTGCTAAGACCCTTCCTCTCTGTCCTCTACCTTGCCCCTTTCTCCTCTCTGCTGTCCTTCTCTACTTGCCACTGAGAGCTCAGCTCTAGTGCACATGCATCTGCTACACAGACATTAAGATTATTTTATAGATGTAAATTAGTCTGCCACATATTTCCATCACACAGATAAAAGTCGAATAAAGTCAAAACTTGTTTTTTTGTTTAAGCTGTATATAAAGTGCACCATGGAAGAGCAGTCTAACATCTTTTTTCCACGAAAAATGTTCTTGAACCTCCAACGCATGGCCTATTGTCCAAAACTCCTTTATCCATTCTAGGTACTTCCTATTCTTTTGTCTCGGAAAGACACTGTCCACATCACTCGCTGGTTCTGTATTTTCATTTAGAACAATAGGCAGACTCTAATTGGACTGATTAAATTATGTCAGCCTAAGCATAACGCGGTATTAATTTTCTGGATGTCCTTACTAATTGCGCTGCATTACTTTGTTATTTACAAGACTGGTTAACGGCTCACCAGATATATACTAATACCCCACTGGAACAAGGTTTTTTTGCCCCGGATTTCACTGGTGGAATTTTTGCACTTGGCAAATCGGAAAATACCTCCTGAAATGCTCGATAATCCCCTTCTTATGATGACTAGAAAAATGTGGTTACTGTTACGACATAAATTTAAATTGCACCAGTCTTATTCAATTCACTTGTCTTTTCTACAAAATCCAATCTGGAGGGCTTTGCACATTGAGCCAACTGAGTGCTTCCCAATCACATAAACCGTTAACCCATTCTGAAGTTGTTGCTAAATTTCCTATTATTGGTACTTGTGTTTTTTTTTGTTCAGACCCAATATTGGGGGTCATTCTGACCCGTTCGCACGCAGCGGTTTATCGCTTCGGTGGGAACGGGTGCAGAATGCGCATGCACGGCGGGCGCAGTGCACGACGTTGCCCGGCAACGGGGGTCACCGGGTTATGTCGCAACTTACAAAGGAAGCGGTCGCAGAGCCGACCGCTAAGAAGATTGACAAGAAGGAGGCGTGCCAGGGCAGATCCGGACCGTTTGGAGCCGTTTTCGGGGAGTGGGGAGTATAACGCAGGCGTGTCCAGCAGAACGGAGGGCGGAGGAGTGACGTCAAAGCCGGGCCCATCATCGCTGGATCCATCGCACAGAGTAAGTAGGTAAAGGCCTAGTCTAGTTTTGCTGGAATTTTTTTTTAGCTTAGCAGGGCTGCACAAGCGTTCGCAGCCCTGCTAAGCTATAATACACTCCCCCATAGGCGTGGACTATTGATCGCAGCAGCAGCAAAAAGTTGCTGGCTGCGATCAACTCGGAATGACCACCATTATGTGAGTAAAGTTTCCAAACTGATAATGAGAATTGGGGCAACCCTCTAGGCACTTCACTGTTAAAACCGACTTTATCTAAGGGCATTATATCCTCTTATTATAAATTTCTTAGAAACTCTGTGGAACAATCTTCCCTAAAATCTGGCCTGTCCCAATGGATGGAGCATTTCCCCTCCTTATCTACAAAAGACCTACTGGGTATGTCGTCGTATTCTATCAATACGTTCCCTGCGGCCAAATATTCAGAAATGTATCTCAATATATTCCACCACTCATACGTCTTTCCTTATAGAGGTTTACGAATATGTACTTTGGATGATTCTATTTGTCCTAAATTTCGACAATCCTCAGCCGATCTCGATCATTGATTATGGGTCTGCGGTTTTGATAGGCAATTTTGGCAGGAGGTCTTTGGTTTTTATACTACCCATATAGTGAATTACGCTCCATTTAGACCTGAATGGGTGATATTTGGTCTTTAACTTTCCGGCACTCGGGTTCCTAGAGATGTTAAAAAAGTGCCACATGGGAAAGTTTCATAAAGGTTCTTCCTGCTTCCACAGGGAAGGTGGGCACCTCTCAGCTCTGGGCTCCATAGCAGCTGCACTGCCTGCACTTAATAATAATTAGACAATTTACCTGGGTACCTTATTTTGAAGTATATACAATAATAAAAATCTCTGTAATTTATAATCATAGCTGTGAGAAAGTGATTCCATAACATTTTCGCCATACTAACTCACTATAGGGATGCAGTAAAAATACCGGCTGCTGGGATCTCGGCGTTCAAGAGACCGACGCCGGAATCCTGGCAGCTGCTGAAATACAGCTGGACAGAATCTGGACCACCGCCGGGTATTCCCACTCGGTTGGTGGGTCCAGGCCACTAACAGAGTGCGAATATATCCTGGAGCGTGGCGAGCGCAGCAAGTCCGCGAGGGGACTCACTGCCGGGATTCCGACAGACGGGATGCTGCTGTCAGTATGTTGACAGCCGGCATCCTCACAGATTCCTCACTATGAGACTATGAAAATAACAAAGCCTGTGTATATATACGTAGCATAATACTTAATAATAATAATAATAATAATATTATAGCGCTCATCTCCAGCAGGACTCATAGTCACTTTACAGACATCAAAAACATAACACATTGCACAAGGATTAAGAATTAGAGCAAGTAACCACGCCAAAATAATTAAAACGAAACTAATGCCCCCCATACACTTGTGCGATGACCCGCGACACGACATTGCGGGGCATCGCGCCAGCAGTTCAGGTGCGATGAAATCGCACCTGAACTGCCAAGTGATTACCATGAGATCATGTGATAGATCGCATGGTAATCACGTGATGGGCACGTCACCTCCGAGTATGAGCGGCCTGTGGCCACTCCCGGCGGGTGCCCATCGCGATCACACTGCAATGCGATAAATATTAAGTGCAGCACATAAGAGCCTGAGATGCGAGATTCGACCGGCATGTCCACGCATTGCGTCGCATGGTGCACAATATGTGCATACAATCATGCGATTGATCGCACAAATGCGATCGAAATCGCATGATTGTATGCCATATCATATAAGTGTATGGGGGCCATTAGAGAGCACAATAAGCATAATGCAGGGTTGGTGTAGGAATTTTGGACAATAATTCCCATGCATTGTAAATTCCACCAACAAAAGTGTACCAGGTGAGGCAGCCATGCTGGGCGCACTACGTAGTATTACCCAGGGAGGAAAGGGTTACACCTAGAAAGAATGGCCCAAACTCTGTGGTTGCAGTTTTCTAACACTAACGTTAGAAACAGGGCCCTACATGACTGTCAGGTCCATGTATTTTTCATCTCATCCAGTGTGCCCGGCGAGGTAAGCATGTTGGGCGCACTACAAAGGTTACACTGTGGGAGATAAGCCATACAGGGACCCGATGCCTATGTGGGAAGACTGTGTGAAGCAATATGGTATGCCCTGTATGAAAAGCATCAGGTCAGGCTCACTAAATTGGTTACAATGTGCAAATATGCATTGCATAGAAAATACTACAGCAGGGAAAAAAAAAAAAAGAGTTCTTGATTAAAAAGAACAGCCGATGTGGCATAAAGTTACAAGATCGGTATGACCACCGGCGGACAGGATGTCAGCGGTCATAACACAGTCATCTGCATCCCAATGGTCATGATCCTGACAGGGGCAAGGTAAGTATTCTAACTACCCCCCTAACCCTCCCTTACCGCAGCCTAACCCTTACCTCCACCCTTAGTGCCTAACCCTTACATGCCCCCTTAGTGCCTAAACCTAACCCCCCTTTCCACAGCCTAACTGTAACCCGATCCCTTTTGTGCCTAAACCTAATCCCCCACTCACCCCCCAGTGGTGCCTAACCCTAAACACCCTCCCTCCAGCCTAACCCTACCCCCCACCCACTCCCCCACACCCCAAAACCAAACCCTAACTACCCGGATGACTCCTAAACACCCCCCTCCTGCAGCCAAACCTTAACCCTCCTGGCTATACTGTACCTTCGGGATCCCGGCTTCAGGATGTTTACCTGTTCAGGACTCTGGCATCAGTGTTCTGATGGGAGCCAAGATTCCGACATCTGACATCTTGAATGTATAGCAAAGTTACATGCTAGGCCATGTGTGCAAAATACAGTGGGGGGCATAGACGTGAGTCTAGCAATACAAGAGGTCTAAGTAAAACAATTGGAGAAGATATGGAGCAAAAATGGACAGTAGGGTTATAAAATGTATTTAAAGAAAAAAATGTAAGGCCTGCTATGATCCCAAGTGGAGGCGAGGGCGTCTGGCCATAGATGGAGAGAAGGTCTGCCAATGTCAAGGCAGGTGGAGTGGCCCCAGAGTAGGGAGAATGGCAGTGCATTACTAATTTCTATTATGGAATGTACATTTATTTGTAGACTAATGAGCAATAATCAACATCGCAAACACGAACGTCCTGATTCTGAGTTGCACGCTATGCATGGGTCACAACTGTGCTCATACGTGGTAGTGATTTCAGATGCATGCAGAAGTGTACTGAAAATTTATTTACACTCCTGAAAGATGTCTGGATGGGGACAGGGAGGTGGCTATTGAGATGCACTGAGACATGGACCTTGTTACGGGCATGGTATGGGAGTGACACAGAGGTGGTTGCATACACAGATGCTTAATTACACATACAGGACACATGACATCAGCTCATACCATAGGACTAGTGCAAGCTCCGATCGTGCAACCAAGTGTTATTTGAATGTTTAAAGACGCTCAAAGTTGGCGACTCAGTCCATGCAAATGCAGACACCTGGATGTACACCCGAGAAGGGATTGTAGTGATATTTCATAAAGGCACAGGCGTAAAACACAGACACCAACACCACTGCATCCGACTTAAAATCATACTCAATATGCGCAGCTGCTGTTTATCCATTAGATTAACAATCTATTCTGTAGTGATAAACAGGGACTACAAAAAAAGACACACATTGATCATCGTTCAGTAATACAGAACACAGGACAAATGGGGAGAGCTCTGCATGCAAGAGCTTACACTCTTATAGGGATTTTTTAATTGTACTGATTTACAGTCAATGAATGCGCTAGTACAGCCGGGAACAACAGTTGGTATCAATCACTTGCTCAATTCACTCGAAAAAGGATGTGTGTACATTTGGACAAACACCCATAGTATATTCTTGCCCTCAGGTATTAAATATAGGGATCCACTGAGACGCTCCCTGTACCTGAAGCTAGGAGTCCAACCAGGTCAAAACTAACACACCTGGAGAATTCAATACACACAGTTTTTTCAATGGAGCCCCATTAAAGAGCACTGGAAACTAGCTATTAGTGTTGCAGTCTCCCTTTTCATGGTGATGTAAGTCCTGGCTAAATAAAGGAGTTGTGCACCTTTCAGACCCCTCTTACCTCTAATGTGATCGCCCATCCTTTACCTGAAACTGGGTAGTTGGTTTATGGGGGTTATTCAGGTTTGTTAGCAAACCAAAAAAGTTAGCTTTTGGGAAAAATCATGTGCACTGCAGATGGGGGCAGATATAACGTGTAGAGAGAGTTAGATCTGGGTGGGGTGTGTTCAAACTGAAATCTAAATTACACTGTAGAAATTAAGTAGCCAGCATATAACCTGTATAGAAACAATATAACCCACCCGAATCTAAATCTTTCTGCACATTACATCTGCCCCACCTGCAGTGCAACATGGTTTTGCCCAATAGCTAACTTTTTTGGTTTGCTAACAAACCTGAATAACCCCCATGAACAAACTACCCAGTTTCAGGTAAAGGATGGGCGATTACATTAGAGGTAAGAGGGGTCTGAAAGGTGCACAACTCCTTTAATTAGCCAGGACTTACATCACCATGAAAAGGGAGACTGCAACACTAATAGCTAGTTTCCCAAAGTGCAACAAAAGTGACACATTGTGTGTACACAAAATATATAGTTACATAATGCTGTTTATACACAAATATAAATGACAGGCTCTACTGACTGAAATGTCCCTGGAATTGAAACTGTCCAGAATATACTGTACAATCCCGTTGGTAAAAGATTTTTTTTATGTTTTATTTTTTATTTTATTTATTTTATTATTATTTTTTTTGGGGGGGGGGCATTCTCAGCCTTGTTTCACTCAAAACCCCACAAGTCAAAGCGGTGGCGCCATGAGCTGGAGTCAACGCAGATGGGTGTGGTATAAAATGTCAACATTCAGAAAGTTATCATGGTCTGAACGTTGACAGAGACATTGTTTTGACATTGGCAGAATGCACAGCCTAACACTAAAATGGACTGCAGACATTATGACTTCACAATATCGACATTGTGAAGTTCCGAATATCAACATTCAGACCATGTTGACATTCTGGTGTAACTTTTAAAAGTCGACATTTTGACTACATACACCCCAGTTATGACACTGGCTTATATTCTTAGATGTTCTTTCCAGTTTGATGAATTCATACGCAAGGCATAACCAGCGAACTTAGTTGCAAGTCTAATGGCCAATTTGCACTATGCGATTTCCCTTGAACTCCCAGGAGCCCAAAACCACCGATATTGACTATACAAACGGTGTGATTTTGGCTCTGGCCGATTTTTGCTGCGGCCAATTTTGACTATACAATGTACTAGATTGTACACCTTCTAGTCAAAATTTACCTGTCTGCACAGTCTATTTTATCTTGCGATAACGACCCTGCGGGAGCGCGCATCGCAAACTGTACACACACGGTGCAATATGTACTATGTTTTCTACCGATAGAGACTATATAGTCCATATCAGTAGTTTAAATTGCACTATGTGTGTGTGCCCCTTAAGGGGCAAATTCAATATCACTAATAGGCCCATTACATATAAAGGGACATTCTTAATTGGGGCATGATAGGACTGCCTAGTATTAAGCAAACTCTGAAAATTTCAAGTTTTCAGAGCTTGCCTGCAGGAACTAACCCCATCTTTAGATGGCGATGATTCCCAAAGCCCTACTCCTTCCTATGGAAAGTAGGTCCGTGGTTGCAGAGGCATCAGAGCAGATTTCTCTGCGTTGAATGACCCAAGGTTGTACACATGCATGACCTCTGGTCACTCATGCGCACAAGGCCAACACGGCAGTGGTAAGTAGCAACTGTCCCTGCACCGGAGCAATGCTGAATTGCCGGGGTACTTAAGTACCCACCGCCGCAACTCACCCCTAGCCACCGATGAGAAATAGAACCCTAAATAACAAGAATTATGGACACACATTTAGCGGTTTATGTTTTTTTATCCATTCCCAACATCTTGCCAGCCAGTGATTAAAAGCAATGGGACAGCACAATGGGAAACAGTAATACCTCTTTTCCACCCACGTACCGTGTCCGATCCGGGATGTTTAACACGGCTACAGCCCGTGTCGGCTCCCCCATTTCCACTACACTTCGACACGGGTTATTCCAGTGTCTGATCTGTTTCCACCTAACCCGGGTAAGTTCTGTAAAAGCCTATTGCTGTCATTACAAATGGACTTTTTACTGTCTCATCAAGATGATGTCATCAAAAGGACCAAAAGGGAGGGGTGGGGCCTGCTCACAGCATTGCAGCAATGGACGCCGGTGCAGTAGCTGTGTCTAGCATGGAGTCGCAGACTGTTTGCAATAAAAGCTGCTGCAATAAAAATATCTGTATGTACCCAGCGTGACTTCAGAGTGTTTTGTTTGCAAGCTGCCTCAATGCCTGCATGTGCCCAGCGTAGTGTTGTAGCTGCTGCAATAGATGTGCATCCGCGTTTGTTTGCTGCTGCGGTGCCTGCATGTGCCCAGCGTGTCTCCCAGGGATGACATCATCTTCCAGTGCCCCAGAAGCACCAATCAGCGTCTCAGAGCGTTACTCGAGTCTGAAAACACGTGTAATGACTGTTTCCACTGCACCGTTATCCATGTCATTACCATGTTCTACCCAGGTAAATAGCCGGGTAGGATTCCCGGGTCACTCAACCCGTGTTGACCCGTTTCCACCTACTAAAAACCCGTGTCGATGCGCGCCCCCGTGCAAAAACACGGGTAAAAACAGCTAGTGGAAAAGGGGTATTAGGGAATATACCATCACACTTTAGTGTAACACCGATCTGCCAGCTACTCAAAATAAAATCTACATCTTGAGTTTAATAGGCAAAAGTGAGAAGCAAAGAAAAAGTAAATTTCCTTAATAATTTTAAGTGAACAGTTTTATACCACATCTTTATTGTGCAGTTGTACATAATAAATGTGTATCACACACATGCTGAGCAGGACAGAGAAATATCCATGACAACAGTAGAGATCTGTGTATTGTCCCCATGGATATACAGAGAACCTCCTCGAAGCAACCTGCACATCTTCCGACACATAAGTGATATTAACGCCCACAGACTACTTAACTTGTGTGACATGGGATATTTTCTACCCATTCTCATATACTGTAACTAGGTTAAAAATAGACCTTGTTTCATAGAAACACAACTGATTATTTCATTTCAATACTAGACAAAAACACAGATTAGTATCGAGTTCCATGGCAAACAAGAATTTTATTGCTATCTCAACCCGTGACAGGACAGATTTCAGCTGGGTGTCATTATCACAGCAAGTCCAACGCCACAAATAGTTTCAAAAGTAATCTAGCAACAATCTGAATATATGTTTGTGTGACAGCATGACACATTCAGTTTTGCACCTGGACAAACCATGATGCACTGCCAGTGAGGCAAATATAAATTGTACTTGGAAATGTCAGTTTGAGAGGACTGTGTCCAAACTTTAAAGTAAATTGCAGTGTAAAGCTAAAGCTGTCTAGCATTCGTGGGCCACATGCAAATGCAGCAAGTATATACCCTGCATGCAAAAATAATAAATGTACTGCAACATTGTTTCCAGGTGCAAAAAGTCACTCCTTTTTTATTTAGCTCCCAGAATCAGCTCCAGTGTGTGTCAATTAAGTATTCATAAAATTGTTTTGTTTTAGGTTAAATTAAACAGATACTGTATACATCTATTAAATTTAATTTCTCCCATCCTCTCTGTAACACAACTGTAGGGGATGACAAGGACCCCTACGAACTCACCACCCTTTGCAATGGACCCTTTCTGTACAACAACAACAACTAGGTGGGGCGGTCTGTGCAACAATGCTATGCCAGTTTCTAATACTGTCTGCTGCAATTAGTGCTGATTTTAGAGACAAGCACAGTGCAGTTTGGTATTTAACTGTTCCAGTCTGCAAGCAATGACATAAGAAACACTGCAGCACTGACAGTGGAACGTTCTGATCTGTGGTATCTACAGGAGGAAACCCTACACCAGAGGTTTCCAAACTTTCTAGAGTATCAGCATTTTTATCACGGCCCTCCTAGTATAAACGTCTTGTATTCATAAATTTGGAAAATATATAAAATTAAGCAATTTGTACCTAACTGGCATCATTAGGTTGAGTTATGTGGTGGTATACAGTTGTGCTTCTGAATGAAAACATGTTTTATAATTGGCAGCCTCTAGCACTGGTTTTGTCTATCACTTTGACCATAAATAATCTGGATTTGGTCCTGGACCACCAACCCGAGGTACCGCTGCAAGAGCCTGCGGCACTGCAGGGTGCTGAGGAACACAGTTTGGGAACCACTGCCCTACACAGTTCTGCTGCCTACAGAGGGGAGCGGATAGCTAAATCCAGTTTTCCAATATGCGATCCTATCAGAACATGTTATGAGTAAAGAAAGGTCCACATGCAGTACATTAAGATGGCACAACTCATGGAACAGAAAACACTATCACTGAAACCAAAAGCACTTTCTTATTTATTTGTTAACAAGACAATATCATACCACTGCTGCAGTGTATAGGGCCATCTTTCTTCTTTACTTAATATAATTCATCCTGTACAAAACAAGCCCGAGTATATAACTAAACAATGTGCTTATCGGAGGTGATCTTAGACACTGATTTTGTTTAGAAAGTAAGAATTTGTGCCAACACATTAATATAAGAAGTATATTGCTGGTTGTTAATAACGTGGGACTATTAACTATTCCGTAGACACATGACACACACATTCCGGTAAATGGGAGGTAATTAAAAGCATGAGCCATTCAGGTATCCAGATTATTTAGCTCTAGTTAAAAATACACTAATTGCATTCTGAGAACACCCTAATAATGCTGTACGTCAATGTGTATTTCAGATTTGAAGGCCTTTTGTCTCCTAAAGAACTAGTAAGCCCTGTTCTGCGTGTTTGCTTTGTGTCATACAGGCTTGTTCATACAGGTGCATCTATTGCATGCACATTTCAGCCCATTTAGTAGCATGGTGCTAAACCATATCGCCCAAACCATTTGCGGCAATTCACTAAACCTGTAATTGGGAACAAGAGTTAGAAGCAGATTGGTCTCCATGGGTTATGGCATGATGCACACTGTTGTAGAGTGCAGTAGCGTCCATTACTAAGCATTTCTGAGGCTGAACCCACTCCACTGAGTCATCTGTTTGCTCTCGTCGGTATGCAGTCAGCTTGCTCATGCTGGCAAATACGGTAATTCACAATGTCCACAGTTATGTAAACCACATTTTTAAAATGTCGAAACTTGATAAATGTGGACATAATGTTTTATGCTAAAGGGTTAAGATTTAGAGATTTAGTGTTAGATATACCTTAAAAACACATTGCCGACATTCTGACCATATCGATATTTCATCAGTGTAAACAAGCTGAAGGTCGACATGTTCACTTCTGACATAATGACCACGTCAACCTAATATATCCAACCTGCTCTAGTCAGTTCCAGCCCAAAGACAACAGGTTTGGGACATGGCAGCGGGGGGGCCAAATATAGGCAGAGGACTCATTACACCTGGCCCACTGGAGATAGCCAAGATTAAGGAGAGGAATGTAATATATTGTATACTACAGATATATAGAAAATGCTTACAGAGAGAATTCAGGGTGTACTGCAGAATAGATAAAGGTCTATTTAAACACATTTAATATACTTCAAGATATAAAAAAAATCCAGGTAGCAGAATTCCTAGGACTGACCCCCACACTATCACTATAGGCGCTTTACTGTTCCTATGGTGACAACTGATATACTGAAATCATGAGATATATCAGTTTCTTACATACTATAGGTGCTGAATGGACATATCCAGTGAATGGTCAGTGTGTTAGTAGTAAATGACTGCATTTCAACCTTTTCTCCACCCAGGAAAATAAAAGCCGCTGACAAGCCCAGTTCTTCTGCACTCTGAGGACCCTGGATTTGGACTGCCTCATTTCTGCTAGCTGGGAAGAGGGGAGATATTGCCTAAAAAGAACATATACCAGTGCTTCCCAAACTGGGTGCCAGGGCTGGACTGCCCATCCGGCCCGATGGTCCTGTCCAGCCACACAATGATATGGGCTGGCCAAGCAGCGCAGCCTACTGGCACTCTGCTTGGCTGTCTGACAGATAGATAACACGGTGGTGTACCGCAAGGCCACACCCCATTCTGGACTCACAATGTAGTCTGTCTGACCACATAGGAAGTAGAACCCCCCCAACCCCGTGTGTGTGTGTGTTTTGGGAAGGTGTGTGTTTGTGTGGGGGGGAGGGGGGTATTGCTGTGTTTTGCCAGCTGTCAATCTATTTTCAAATCAATTGTGTTCAGTTTGGTTATTATAATCTGAATCTTGTATAAAGATATATATAAGACAGTGTTACTGTACAACATCTAATGAAACTAATCAATACATTTATGTAACAGTGCAATCACCACGGTGCAAAGTAACAAGTTTTAATCGACCTGTTCTAAGGAATCCTATTAACATGAGAATATTGACACGCACTGGCTGAGTGTTGCTATAAATGGAAACTCATTCTAGATTTTTGGGGAGATTTATCTAAGCTTGGGAAGAGACAAATACTAGCCAATCAACTTCTTTCAATGTACAGGCTGGGTTTGAAAAATGATAATTTAGAGCCGATTGGTTGAGAATTTCTCTCTCCAAGCTTTAGAAATCTTGGTATTTTACAATCCATTCTCAAAATAGCTTTAGGCCATTCATTTTCAATCATGCACAGTAGGAACAAACATAACAAATAAAAAAAAACCAACAGAGAATATAAAACCAAAAGTGTAATATAATTATAATGTAACCTCAAGCAAGCAGAAAGTTCTAGCAATCCTCCAGTTTGTTCCCAATATGGATAAATAAAAACATAAATTGTGTATATAAAAATACTCACATTTCAAATTGTTCTGAAAATTACATTAAAAATAAAATAAAAAAACTTTGAAGAAGAAAGATTAAAATGAAAGCACCCAGCACGATACCTGTGAGCTGCATCCAGGTCATTACATGCCACGTATGCGGAGGGTGGTCCAGGGAGCTCCATGTTGGAACACACCCAATCTCTCAGACACAATCCACTAACGCACCCTAACGCCTGCCAGCTGGACTGATGACACTTGTAGGGACAGTCAGGGCTTTAATGAAGAGACCCGGGTACACACTGTTTTGTTGACTTCATTCAAATGGAAAAGCTCTAATATCCATGATGGAGAAACGACACGTAATGGGCCAGATACAGTAGGTCAGCATGCTGAGAATGAGGGTGGAGCGACTTACCACTTACTAATACAGCGGGATTACTCACACTTGCGTGACATGTTTGTGTTGTTGTTTACACCACTCCCAACAAAGTTATACCTTTGTTATATAGTATGTGTAAAAAGTGTAGCTAGGACGTGATATAAAGACAAAGGAATTTGTATAATGTATGTTGTAACCTGTAAACAAATAAGGTGATCATGTGACTATTCAGCCCAGTGATGAGCATTGCTTTCCACTTACATCTTACTGCATATTAAAGGTCACCTCGTTCAGGCATCATGTCAGTGATCATAGTTCTCACATGTAATGTGTGTATAATGTAACATGCGCACGTAAGTTCTCAGAATGCTGCACTCAAGCAGGGCTGCATGCAGCTATTTCTGCAAGCTGGAGTTACACATGGGGGAAAGGTAACAGCCTGCGAGATGCAGGCATCAGCCGAGATTCCGGCAAGATTGCCCAATGTTTTACATTGGCATTTAAAAGGCAAAACCAGGTTGATTTTGCCTTTAAAAATGATTGGCACTTTAATACATCAGGCAGCCTCGTCTAAATCACGTCAATGCCAGCATCTTGCAGGCTATTACATCTTCCCCCATACTGTGATATGAGGTAGAGCGATGGCCATAGGGAACAATTCATTACAAACTATCTGTACAGCCCACAACACACACAAGTCAAGTCAATCGTATAGCTGGGTACTTGCTGTAAAAACCCAGCCAGGGTAGAATTTGATTGGAACATTAGGTTTATTAATGTAAGAAAACTGGACTATTTCCTAGAGAAATCTCTGTAACAGAATAATTTACTCCCAAAAGCTTTATCTAGAAAATAGTAAATTGCTGCGGATTTCCAATAACTCCTAAAACAAAAAGCTACACTTAATATGGGGCGAATGCCCACAATAAACAGCAACGGAGCAACGTTGTGTACAAACACTTTAACTGATAAACAATATTTATACATTTATGGCCCGATTCCCCGTTCTGCCAATCCGGCAATTGGTGAACATCAATGATTGGAGATCAGTCAGGGACCGATAAAAAACAGCATGTTAAAATACCTGACTCTCCGATCACGATCATTTTTTGGCTGGAAATGGCGAATTGAGGATTTTGAACATGTTGGCTTTTCACAATTCCCCAACCCAGGCATCGGCAGAATGGGGAATTGCCCCAATACCTGCCTGATGTATGGGCCCCTTATACAGATAATGGCTCTGAGCTATAAAGAGAAAAGGAATACGTAATAAAACCCTTAAAATTACCCAGAACACCTTCAAGGAATATTCTCACTGAACCATGCTGCAACAAGAGAAATGTGTTTTCTCAAACCAACATTATCCACATACAAAAACATTCAATACAATAACAACCCAAAGTTGTCCACGTATCAATGTGTCAAACACAGAAAAATGTCCAAGTGATACTGCAACTTGTGCATGAATACTCCAACCACACTGATGTTACGAGACACACGTGTATACTCCAACCACACTGATGTTACGAGACACACGTGTATACTCCAACCACACTGATGTTGAGATAAACGTGTATACTCCAACCACACTGATGTTATGAGCCGCACATGTATACTCCAACCACACTAATGTTATGAGCCACATGTGTATACTCCAACCACACTGATGTTATGAGCCGCACGTGTATACTCCAACCACACTGTTGTTATGAGCCGCACGTGTATACTCCAACCACACTGATGTTATGAGCCACATGTGTATACTCCAACCACACTGATGTTGAGACACACGTGTATACTCCAACCACACTGATGTTATGAGCCACATGTGTATACTCCAACCACACTGATGTTATGAGCCGCATGTGTATACTCCAACCACACTGATGTTATGAGCCACATGTGTATACTCCAACCACACTGATGTTATGAGCCGCACGTGTATACTCCAACCACACTGTTGTTATGAGCCGCACGTGTATACTCCAACCACACTGATGTTATGAGCCACATGTGTATACTCCAACCACACTGATGTTGAGACACACGTGTATACTCCAACCACACTGATGTTATGAGCCACATGTGTATACTCCAACCACACTGATGTTAGGAGCCACATGTGTATACTCCAACCACACTGATGTTATGAGCCACACGTGTATACTCCAACCACACTGATGTTGAGACACACGTGTATACTCCAACCACACTGATGTTGAGACACACGTGTATACTCCAACCACACTGATGTTGAGACACACGTGTATACTCCAACCACACTGATGTTGAGACACACGTGTATACTCCAACCACACTGATGTTGAGACACACGTGTATACTCCAACCACACTGATGTTATGAGCCACACGTGTATACTCCAACCACACTGTTGTTGAGACACACGTGTATACTCCAACCACACTGATGTTGAGACACAGGTGTATACTCCAACAACACTGATGTTGAGACACACGTGTATACTCCAACCACACTGATGTTATGAGCCACACGTGTATACTCCAACCACACTGTTGTTGAGACACACGTGTATACTCCAACCACACTGATGTTGAGACACAGGTGTATACTCCAACAACACTGATGTTGAGACACACGTGTATACTCCAACCACACTGATGTTATGAGCCGCACGTGTATACTCCAACCACACTGATGTTATGAGCCGCACGTGTATACTCCAACCACACTGATGTTATGAGCCGCACGTGTATACTCCAACCACACTGATGTTATGAGCCACATGTGTATACTCCAACCACACTGATGTTGAGACACACGTGTATACTCCAACCACACTGATGTTATGAGCCACATGTGTATACTCCAACCACACTGATGTTATGAGCCGCATG